>NC_061514.1:9167216-9190209 GCF_022539505.1 Lolium rigidum | reverse complement strand
TCAAGATCATCTATCCGTAATACTATATGTTGTGTTTGTCGGGATCCGATGGATAGAGAATACTATGATTATGGTGATTATCAATCTATTGTTTATGTGTTGTTTATGATCTTGCATGCTCTCCGTTATTAGTAGAGGCTCTGGCCAAGTTTTTACTCTTAACTCCAAGAGGGAGTATTTATGCTCGATAGTGGGTTCATGCCTCGCATTGACACATGGGACAAGGACGTAAAGTTCTAAGGTTGTGTTGTGCTGTTGCCACTAGGGATAAAACATTGATTCTATGTCTAAGGATGTAGTTGTCGATTACATTACGCACCATACTTAATGCAATTGTCTCGTTGCTTAGCAACTTAATACCGAATGGGGTTCGGATGATAACCCGAAGGTGGACTTTTTAGGCATAGATGCGCTTGGATGGCGGTCTATGTACTTTGTCGTAATGCCCAATTAAATCTCACTATATTTATCATATCATGTATATGCATTGTTATGCCCTTCTCTATTTGTCAATTTCCCGACTGTAATTTGTTCACCCAACATGCTTTTATCTTATGGGAGAGACACCTCTAGTGAACTGTGGACCCCGGTCCTATTCTTTACATAGCATACAATCTACTACAATTGTGTTTACTGTTTTCTTGCAAACAAACATCTTCCACTCGATACGCTTAATCCTTTGTTACAAGCAAGCTCGGTGAGATTGACAACCTCACTGTTTCGTTGGGACAAAGTACTTGGGTTGTGTTGTGCAGTTCCACGTTGGCGCCGGAATCCCGGTGTTGCGCCGCATCACATTTCGCGACCATCAACCTTCAACGTGCTTCTTGGCTCCTACCGGTTCGATTAAACCTTGGTTTCTTTCTGAGGGAAAACTTGCTACCGTGCGCATCATACCTTCCTCTTGGGGTTCCCAACGAACGTGTGAGTTACACGCCATCAAGCTCTTTTTCCGGCGCCGTTGCCGGGAGATCAAGACACGCCGCAAGGGGAGTCTCCACTTCTCAATCTCTTTACTTTGTTTTTGTCTTGCTTTATTTTATTTACTACTTTGTTTGCTGCACCTAAACAAAACACACAAAAAATTAGTTGCTAGTTTTACTTTATTTATTGTCTTGCTCTCTATATCAAAAACACAAAAAAATTAGTTACTTGCATTTACTTTATCTAGTTTGTTTTATTTACCGTTGCTAAAATGAATACCCCTGAAAATACTAAGTTGTGTGACTTCACAAATGCAAATAATAATGATTTCCTATGCACACCTATTGCTCCACCTGCTACTACAAGCAGAATTCTTTGAAATTAAACCCGCTTTACTGAACTTGGTAATGAGAGATCAATTTTCTGGTGTTAGTTCCGATGATGCCGCTGCCCATCTCAATAATTTTGTTGAACTTTGTGAAATGCAAAAGTATAAAGATGTAGATGGTGATATTATTAAATTGAAAGTGTTTCCTTTCTCATTAAGAGGAAGAGCTAAAGATTGGTTGCTATCTTTGCCTAAGAATAGTATTGATTCATGGACTAAATGCAAGGATGCTTTTATTGGTAGATATTATCCTCCCGCTAAAATTATATCTTTGAGAAGTAGCATAATGAATTTTAAGCAATTAGATACTCGAACATGTTGCTCAAGCATGGGAGAGAATGAAAACTTTGGTAAAGAATTGCCCAACCCATGGACCGACTACTTGGATGATCATCCAAACCTTCTATGCAGGACTAAATTTTTCTTCGCGGAATTTATTGGATTCAGCTGCTGGAGGTACCTTTATGTCCATCACATTGGGGGCGGCTACAAAACTTCTTGATGATATGATGATAAATTACTCGAATGGCACACTGAAAGAGCTCCACAAGGTAAGAAGGTAAATTCTCGTTGAAGAAACCTCTTCCTTGAGTGATAAGATTGATGTGATTATGTCTATGCTTGTGAATGGTAGATCTAATGTTGATCCAAATAATGTTCCTTTAGCTTCATTGGTTGCTCAAGAAGAAAATGTTGATGTGAATTTCATTAAAAATAATAATTTCAACAACAATGCTTATAGGAACAACTCCGGTAATAACTATAGGCCATATCCTTCTGCTAATGGTAATGGTTATGGTAATTCTTATGGGAATTCTTACAACAATAATAGGAGTGTACCCTCTGGTCTTGAAGCTATGCTTAAAGAATTTATTAGTACACAAACCGCTTTTAACAAATCTGTTGAGGAAAAGCTTGATAAAATTGATATTATTGCTTCTAGAGTTGATAGACTTGCCTCCGATGTTAATCTTTTAAAATTAAAAGTTATGCCTAATAATGATATTGATAATAAGATTACTACTACAGCAAATGCCATCCAAGTTAGAATTAATGAGAATATAAGATTAATGGCTGAATTGCGTGCTAGGTGGGATAGAGAAGAAAATGAAAAACTAGCTAAAGAGAATAATGTAGCTAAAGTTTGGACTATTACCACCACTAGTAATGCTAATTCTTCTCATGTTGCTGCACCTCCTACTATCAATGGTAAAATAATTGGTGTTGGCAATGTTTCCACTCCTAGTGCAAAGCGTACAAAACTGCCTGAAATTGCTAAAACTCGTCGAAACCGCTTGTGATAAAACTGCTGAAATTTTTTCCAACCTTGGGAACAATGATCCCATTGCTGTAGCTCATAATGATTTAGACTTTGATGATTGCCACATCTCTGAAGTTATAAAGTTCTTACAAAAACTTGCTAAAAGTCCTAATGCCAGTGCTATAAATTTAGCCTTTACAAAACATATTACAAATGCTCTCATAAAAGCTAGAGAAGAGAAACTAAAACTTGAAACTTCTATTCCTAGAAAGTTAGAAGATGGTTGGGAGCCCATCATTAAAATGAAATTCAATGACTTTGAATGTAATGCTTTATGTGATCTTGGTGCAAGTATTTCGTTATGCCTAAAAAGATTTATGATATGCTTGACTTGCCACCATTGAAGAATTGTTATTTGGATGTTAATCTTGCCGATAATGTTAAAAAGAAACCTTTGGGGAGGATTGATAATGTGCACATTACGGTTAACAATAACCTTGTCCCCGTTGATTTTATTGTCTTGGATATCGAATGCAATGCATCTTGTCCTATTGTGTTGGGAAGACCTTTTCTTCGAACCGTTGGTGCTGTTATTGATATGAGGGAAGGTAATATTAAATATCAATTTCCTCTCAAGAAAGGTATGGAACACTTCCCTAGAAAGAGAATGAAGTTGCCTTTTGATTCTATTATTAGAACAAGCTATGATGTTGATGCTTCTACTCTTGATGTTACTTGATTTGCACTTTCGCGCCTAGCTGAAAGGCGTTAAAGAAAAGCGCTTATGGGAGACAACCCATGTTTTTACTACAGCAATTTTTTTTGTTTTGTTGAGTCTTGGAAGTTGTTTACTACTGTAACAACCTCTCCTTATCATGTTTTTGTGCCAAGTAAAGTTTCTATGTCAAAGTTGATGTTATATTTGGGATCGCTGCGCAGAAACAGCATTGCTGTCTGTCACGAATCTGGGCACAAGTCTCTGTAGAAAATTCGAAAAAATCTGCCAATTTACGAGCGTGATCCTCAGATATGTATGCAACTTTCATTAGTTTTGAGTTTTTCCATTTGAGCAAGTCTGGTGCCAGTTTTAAATTCGTCTTTACGGACTGTTCTGTTTTTGACAGATTCTGCCTTTTATTTCGCATTGCCTCTTTTGCTATGTTGGATTTATTTCTTTGATCCATTAATGTCCAGTAGCATTATGCAATGTCCAGAAGTGTAAAGAATGTTTGTGTCACCTCTGAATGTGTGAATTATTAATTGTGCACTAACCCTCTAATGAGTTTGCTTGAAGTTTGGTGTGAAGGAAGTTTTCAAGGGTCAAGAGAGGGGAATGATATACTATGATCAAGAGGAGTGAAAGCTCTAAGCTTGGGGATGCCCCCGTGGTTCACCCCTGCATATTTTAAGAATACTCAAGCGTCTAAGCTTGGGGATGTCCAAGGCATCCCCTTCTTCATCGACAAAATCATCAGGTTCCTCCCCTGAAACTATATTTTTATTCAATCACATCTTGTGTTCTTTACTTGGAGCGTCGGTTTGTTTTTGTTTTTGTTTTTGTTTGAATAAAATGGATCCTAGCATTCACTTTGTGGGAGAGAGACACGCTCCGCTGTTGCATATGGACACATATGTCCTTAGGCTTTACTCATAATGTTCAAGGCGAAGTTTCTTCTTCGTTAAATTGTTATATGGTTGGAATTGGAAAATGCTACATGTAGTAATTCTAAAATGTCTTGGATAATGTGATACTTGGCAATTGTTGTGCTCATGTTTAAGCTCTTGCATCATATGCTTTGCACCCATTAATGAAGAAATACATAGAGCTTGCTAAAATCTGATTTGCATATTTGGTCTCTCTAAGGTCTAGATAATATCTAGTATTGAGTTTTGAACAACAAGGAAGACGGTGTAGAGTCTTATAATGTTTACAATATGTCTTTTATGTGAGTTTTGCTGCACCGGTTCATCCTTGAGTTTGCTTCAAATAACCTTGCTAGCCTAAACCTTGTATCGAGAGGGAATACTTCTCATGCATCCAAAATCCTTGAGCCAACTACTATGCCATTTGTGTCCACCATACCTACCTACTACATGGTATTTCTCCACCATTCCAAAGTAAATTGCTTGAGTGCTACCTTTAAAATTCCATCATTCACCTTTGCAATATATAGCTCATGGGACAAAATAGCCTTAAAAACTATCGTAGTATTGAATATGTACTTATGCACTTTATATTTTATTAAGTTGCTTGTTGTGCGATAACCATGTTTCGGGGAACGCCATCAACTATTGTTGAATATCATGTGAGTTGCTATGCATGTCCGTCTTGTCTGAAGGATCTATCATTTTAGTGGTTGGAGCATGCAAAATTGTTAGAGAAGAACATTGGGCCGCTAACTAAAGCCATGAATCATGGTTGAAGTTTCAGTTTTGGACATATATCCTCAATCTCATATGAGAATAATAATTGTTGCTACATGCTTATGCATTTAAGAGGAGTCCATTATCTCGTTGTCCATGTTGTCCCGGTATGGATGTCTAAGTTGAGAATAATCAAAAGCGAGAAATCCAAAATGCGAGCATTCTCCTTAGACCTTTGTACGAGCGGCATGGAGGTACCCCTTTGTGACACTTGGTTGAAACATGGCATGCAAAGATCCGGTAGTCCAAGCTAAGTAGGACGAGGTGCGGGCACTATTAGTATACTATGCATGAGGCTTGCAACTTGTAAGATATAATTTACATAACTCATATGCTTTATTACTACCGTTGACAAAATTGTTTCATGTTTTCAAAATAAAAGCTCTAGCACAAATACAGCAATCGATGCTTTCCTCTTTGAAGGACCATTCTTTTACTTTTATTGTTGAGTCAGTTTACCTATCTCCCTCCACCTTAAGAAGCAAACATTTGTGTGAACTGTGCATTGATTCCTACATACTTGCATATTGCACTTGTTATATTACTTTATGTTGACAATATCCACGAGATATACATGCTATAAGTTGAAAGCAACCGCTGAAACTTAATCTTCCTTTGTGTTGCTTCAACACCTTTACTTTGATTTATTGCTTTATGAGTTAACTCTTATGCAAGAATTATTGATGCTTGTCTTGAAGTACTATTCATGAAAAGTCTTTGCTATATGATTCACTTGTTTACTCATGTCATTACCTTTGTTTTGATCGCTGCATTCATTACATATGTTTACAAATAGTATGATCAAGATTATGATGGCATGTCACTTCGGAAATTATCTTTGTTATCGTTTTACCCGCTCGGGACGAGCAGAACTAAGCTTGGGGATGCTGATACGTCTCCAACGTATCGATAATTTCTTATGTTCCATGCTACTTTATTGATGATACCTACATGTTTTATGCACATTATATGTCATATCTATGCATTTTCTGGAACTAACCTATTAACAAGATGCCGAAGAGCCGATTCTGTCGTTTTACGCTGTTTTTGGTTTCGAAATCCTAGTAAGGAAATATTCTCGGAATTGGACGAAATCTTCGCCCAGGGTCCTATTTTTGCACGAAGCTTCCAGAAGACCGAAGAGCTAAGGAAGTGGGGCCTCGAGGCGCCAGCACCATAGGCCGGCGCGGCCCAGGCCCTGGCCGCGCCGACCTAGGGTGTGGGGCCCTCGTGTGGCCCCCCATGTTGCCCTTCCGCCTACTTAAAGCCTCCGTCGCGAAACCCCCAGTACCGAGAGCCACGATACGGAAAACCTTCCAGAGACGCCGCCGCCGCGAATCCCATCTCGGGGGATTTAGGAGATCGCCTCCGGCACCCTGCCGGAGAGGGGATTCATCTCCCGGAGGACTCTTCATCGCCATGATTGCCTCCGGAGTGATGAGTGAGTAGTTCACCCCTGGACCGTGGGTCCATAGCAGTAGCTAGATGGTCGTCTTCTCCTTGTTGTGCTTCATTGTTGGATCTTGTGAGCTGCCTAACATGATCAAGATCATCTATCTGTAATACTATATGTTGTGTTTGTCGGGATCCGATGGATAGAGAATACTATGATTATGGTGATTATCAATCTATTGTTTATGTGTTGTTTATGATCTTGCATGCTCTCCGTTATTAGTAGAGGCTCGGCCAAGTTTTTACTCTTAACTCCAAGAGGGAGTATTTATGCTCGATAGTGGGTTCATGCCTGCATTGACACTCGGGACGAGTGATGTAAAGTTCTAAGGTTGTGTTGTGCTGTTGCCACTAGGGATAAAACATTGATTCTATGTCTAAGGATGTAGTTGTCGATTACATTACGCACCATACTTAATGCAATTGTCCGTTGCTTAGCAACTTAATACTGAATGGGGTTCGGATGATAACTCGAAGGTGGACTTTTTAGGCATAGATGCGGTTGGATGGCGGTCTATGTACTTTGTCGTAATGCCCAATTAAATCTCACTATATTTATCATATCATGTATATGCATTGTTATGCCCTTCTCTATTTGTCAATTGCCCGACTGTAATTTGTTCACCCAACATGCTTTTATCTTATGGGAGAGACACCTCTAGTGAACCGTGGACCCCGGTCCTATTCTTTACATAGCATACAATCTACTGCAATTGTGTTTTACTGTTTTCTTGCAAACAAACATCTTCCACTCGATACGCTTAATCCTTTGTTACAACAAGCCGGTGAGATTGACAACCTCACTGTTTCGTTGGGACAAAGTACTTGGGTTGTGTTGTGCAGGTTCCACGTTGGCGCCGGAATCCCTGGTGTTGCGCCGCATCACATTTCGTGACCATCAACCTTCAACGTGCTTCTTGGCTCCTACTGGTTCGATTAAACCTTGGTTTCTTTCTGAGGGAAAACTTGCTACTGTGCGCATCATACCTTCCTCTTGGGGTTCCCAACGAACGTGTGAGTTACACGCCATCAAGTCCTCCGGGAGATGAATCCCCTCTCCGGCAGGGTGCCGGAGGCGATCTCCTGAATCCCCCGAGATGGGATTCGCGGCGGCGGCGTCTCTGGAAGGTTTTCCGTATCGTGGCTCTCGGTACTGGGGGTTTCGCGACGGAGGCTATTTGTAGGCGGAAGGGTAGGTCAGGGGGCCACACGAGGGGCCCAGATGACAGGGCCGCGCGGCCAGGGGCCAGGCCGCGCCGCCCTGTGGTCTGGCCACCTCGTGGCCCCACTTCCTTAGCACTTCGGTCTTCTGGAAGCTTCATGCAAAAATAGGACCCTGGGCGAAGATTTCATCCAATTCCGAGAATATTTCCTTACTAGGATTTCTGAAACCAAAAACAGCAGAAAACATCAACCGGCTCTTCGGCATCTTGTTAATAGGTTAGTTCCAGAAAATGCATAAATATGACATATAATGTGCATAAAACATGTAGGTATCATCAATAAAGTAGCATGGAACATAAGAAATTATCGATACGTTGGAGACGTATCATGCGCCCAGGCTGGAACGACCACAATGCCTCGGGGTCTCGTGCCGGTGGCCAGTGCGGTGGCAATGGCGGGCGCTAGAACACCTGAGCGCCCGCCACTGCACCAAACTCCTGCTACGTGATCCGAGACACGCGTCAACATGGACACGACGATTGTGCGCCTCTATGCCGACCTCGGCGTTCTGCTGCCATGGCCGGATGCGCACCTCCCGCATTGGTGGCATCTCAATCAGGCGCGGGTGTCGGTGCCCGCGATTTCGAGAAGCGGCCCCTCACGCCGTCGCGAGATCCTTCGCCGTCGCGCTCACCTACAGTCGGATCTACTGCGAGATCCGGCGTACGCCGTCGACTCCCCGCTTTGGGCGTGGTGGTTCGAGGCCGAGCACGATGCTCGACGGGAGATGGGCGAGGCCCACTACGATGACGACGACTTCGACTACGAGGAGACCGAAGCGGCCTTCCATCCCCCACCATCGCCGCCACCACCACGGTATCCACCACCGCCAAGGCCTAGGCAGGCTCCTCCGCCACCGGGCCTGTGATGGAAGAGGAGGAGGACGCGCTCCTGCCGTGGGGGTACGCACTCCCCATGCCCCGTGCGGGGCACACCGAATGATCCTACTACCATGGGCTTACACCCAGTATGCCGAGCCCCTCCCGTGGGTGCCAACACTTCCGGTGCATGTATACCAGCCGGCGGCGGCCGAGGACCCGCCTGAAGACGATGGCGACATCGACTGCCAGCTGAAGGAGGAGGACGCCGACGAGCTGATGCGAGAGGCCATCGCGCGCAAGGAGGCCATCTCCTCGGCGGAGGAGCTCGCCAAATGGCCCCTCCTAGAGGAGGTTATCCGGGCCTCCCAGGAGGACGCGTCGGCACCACAACCGGCCCAGTAGTACCTGTCGCCGCCTCCCCTGGAGCCAATGCATGGCCGCCGCTGCAAGTCTTTTTTCGACCTCGGCGACGAGGACTAGGAGGCGGCCGACAAGCATCCCCAGAGCTGGGATTATCCGATTTACTATTTTATCATTTTTTATGGAAAACTGGGGCTTTCGGGTCCCAAATATATGCAGATTAATTTCACGCCCTTTTTGTGGGTATGGTCGCATTAGAGCTGCCTCAACCAAATCCGCCGGCGACGCGCAGCTGCCCACGCTGGAGAACGGCGGCCTCGCGTCGACAACAACCGAGTCGCGCCGGATCTTGTCGCCCCGCCGCTGCGGGCACCGGCCGCGCCCGCCGCTGCGAGCACGGGCCACCGGCCTCGCCTCGCCACGCCGCGCAGGCACGGGCGCCGGCTGACGCGAGCACCGACCTCGCCACGCGGGCGCCGGGCTGCGCGGGCACGGGCGCCGGCCGCGCCTCGCCACGTCGACGCGGGCGCTGGGCTGCGCTGGCACGGGCGCCGGCCGCTCCGCGCCTCGCCACCCTCGACGCCGGCAGCCTCCATCCCTAGGCGTTGTGGCGTGGGCGTGGCGTGGGCGTGCCCTGGGCGTCGTACGCGCGTCTCCTCTTGCCTCGTCTATTTTAGGTCGTGGCTGTGCGTTGGAAAATAAAATTCGAGGCAGGCGTCTGTGGACATCGGCGTGTGTCCGCCGGACAACTCAAACGGATAAAATACACCGTCCATCTAGGTCTTTGCAATGGAGATGCCCTTAGTACTAGTGATGGCTTGTTTAATCAATACTACTAATAGTACTAGTAATTAGCAATCAGACAATGTAAATGTTCCATATTTGGCACTTCGCACGTTAGTAGGCATGCACAACTACGCCATACAATTTTACCTATCACATCTCATAAAGTTCACCCTATTTGATGACCCTACCATCTAACGCTGAGTAAGCTAGCTTGGGGATCACGCACCTGCCAAGAAGCGGATCTCAAAAACAACAACAAAAATCTCCAGCTTGCACATATCTCATATCAGTCCACTATGCGTGTATTCCTGTGTTTTCTTAACGAGGCCATCTCCAACTGGACGACATCCGACCGTTAGCGTCCGTACAGACCGGAAATGCGCAAGCACCCTGCTTCAATGGAGCGACGCATAGTGTCTGGGCCGTCCGCCGAGACGCAAACGCGGCATACAAATGCGGCACATTTGAGTCTCCGCGGACGTTGTGCGGTCGCGTCGAGCGTCCGTTCGCTTCTCCCACGGGCCCGCCTGGCAGCGACCATGGCTCGAGCCGGCGTGAATTAAGCACAACAACTGCCGGGGAGGGCAACCGCTGGAGTGGCAACCGGGCCAATCGACACGCGAACCACCGGAATGGAGCGCTGAACCGTCACGGAAGAGCAACTGCAACCCTCTTCGTTATACGCGCCGCCATTAATCCCCGCTCAATAAGATTTCTGCGCCTGCGTTAATTCATCTCCAATGGACCTGTCATTCATCTTCATCTCCAACACCGACGTGCCACCTGCGTGAAGCCATGAGCAACCTATCATTGCTATCGGACACCGACAGCTAGGGGAAGCCACCGGAATGGCGGCATTGGTGGGATAGAGCTGCCACGCCAAGCAGCTCTAGCTCCCCGCCGACGGAGGGCGAGGAGGAGGGGGAGGCCATCTCCAACGACGACCAGGATGAGGAGGGGGACGTTGTTGGCCACGACGGCCAGGACGAGGAGGAGGAAAAGGAAGACGATTCAGATGCAAGGTGGACACGGCTGGAGGCGGAGGAGGCGGCCGAGAAGGCGGCGGCGGCAAAGATGGAGGGGCCCGAGCGAGAGCGCAGGCGCAGGCGGACGCTCATCATCCATTCACTGACGACGAGGAAGACCCCAATGACCACTCGTCAGAGGGGGACTCAAACTCGTCAGACGCGTCGACCGCCAGTACCTCTTCGGAGGAGGTGACGAGCAGGAAGCGCGTCCGTGAGGATGACGAGGCGGGGCCTTCAAACAAGAAGTAGCTAGTTTAAAAATTTGTATGTTTTGGCAGTTTGTATGTTTAATTTGTTTGAACTTGTTGCACTAATTTCAAAATATCGATTCTACTTAGAAATGTGAGGACACGATTTATTCTTCGCATGGCATGATCAAACACTCGTTGGAGATACTTTGCATAGGCAGCCATGAAAACAATTTGAGAAGGGTTCATGCAAACTTTAACCAAATAAGTATCTCCAAAATATCAATTTTACTTAGAAATGCGTCGGGCCGCTGGGTTGCTCCCCGACGGAAAATTTACACCTAGCGACCATTTTGTCGTCCGCCCGCACGCAAACAGATAGACGCGGACAATTTAGCCGTCCGAAATACGTTGCTCCGTTGGAGATGCCGTGACACCAAAGCACTTCAATGAGATGCACCGGTTGACTAATGCAGATGTAGCATATCGACCCAATAACAAAACACCATGGTCCCGAGAACATATCTAGTGCTACCACCCCTTTAGGTGCTACCGTACAAAAAAACGTATTTTATACGTGTCAAAAAATTATACGAAAAAATGTGAGTGCTCATGAAGCATGTCCCTACAACATCCCAAAATTTCATATCCAAAAACGACATGGACACTGAGAAATAAAAAGAGAAAATCAGCATGAATAGTGTCATTTTTTGATTTGTCTTTTTGTGACACTAGGTAGCACTATTCATGCTGATTTTCTCTTTTTTGTTTCTCAGTGTCCATGTCGATTGTGGATATGAAATTTTGGGATGTTGTAGGGACATGCTTCATGAGTACTCACATTTTTTCGTATAATTTTTTAACACGTATAAAATACGTTTTTTTATATGGTAGCACGGTAACATGCAAAGAGGTGGTAGCACTAGATATCTTCTCGTCCACATATCGAATTCTCTTCAATGAAGAGACTCATCAAACGAGTTGGCATGGGAAAATGATAAAAAGTATGCTTCAGGTAGCAACGCAAGAGAAAAGGCCCCAAGTTAAATCACCAATTATTTCCCTGTTTCATATTTTAAATAGGGATTTTTATTTTCGTGCCCTCAGGTCCTTAGTTGTACTCAGTTTTCCCCAGCTCCTTAGTTTTTCCTCAGTTTTACCCAAACGTTTGTCTGAAACCCGCAGAAGCAGCTCAGACGGCAGGATTCCCGTTTAGTTGACCGTTCTGTCACGTGTGGGGCCGCGTCGTGTGGGGCCGCGTCGCGTGGGGCTGTTAGAAAGGGACCGCGTGGGACAGGATGAGAAGCGTTTGGTTGCACGTGAGCAGGAGCTGGGTTCTGTCTCTCTCGGCCGAAAATTGGCATTATTAAGTGCACCTTTTTCCCCTCTTTCTCTCTGTCCTTTTCACCAAATTAGTATAAAATCTAGAGAAGCTTGCATTTCTGACTTTCTTCAATTATTTGTGCCTTTTGTCCCTCGTTGTTTGCCCAATATGGCAGCAAATCTAGTACTCCCTCTGGTCCATATGTATGTAGTTAAATCTAGAAGCAAATCTCCAGGATAATGTACGATAAATTCACAGTCATAGTAAATCAAGAAAACTAAGTACGGCCAACAAAATATAGTAGACTAGGGATAGATAATCCCTAGATAATATGGATAGATAATAGGCTGCATACACAGCAGCCAACATAGTAACAGGTTCTTCACAGCACCATCATACTAACATAACAACAAGGGATCCCTAGCTAACAACAAAGGGATCCCAACAACAAACTAGGAGGCAGCAGCAGCAGCAGCAGCACACGTCCAGGATTCCGCCTACCACATCTGGCTCTGCCTCCACTTGTTGCTCTTGCTCCCCTTGGGAGCCTTGGGCTTGAGCGGAGGCATGCGCCCGGCGGAGATCTCCACCCGCTGCAAGCTGCGGAGGTGCATGCCGAGCGCCCTGTGCTTGGCGCGGAAGGAGTGGACGTTCACCGTGGTGCCGACGTTGGGGAAGGTGTTGCTGATGTTCTCAGCATGCGTGACGAGGCAGTTGAAGTCCGTGGCGCCGAGTCTCCTAGTGCAGAAGGGGCACCTGTAGACCTCCTTGGCAAAGTAGGAGATGTACTGGCCGACCTGCAGCCTCCGCAGCACCTGGCGAGTCTTGGCGTCCTCCTCCTCTTCGTCGCTGCCGACGTCGCTGCCAGACATCTGATCCATATCAAACAGAAACTAGTGAATGAGTTGCAACGATGACTAACGTACATGATAACAAAGTTAATAAAAACAGAGTCAGCCTCAGTTAGAGTGGACATGATTATATATCTACAGGGAAGGTGTTAGCGAACTAAAGCTCATGCACAACAGATTTGTACACATCAATGGTTCGCTGAACCTCCCTGTAAAAATTTGTGCCCAACCATTCATCATAGGCAAAGAAACAGATTCTAGATCTGAACTAGATCTGAACTTGAACACATTCGAGATTATTTGCAAAATTAAACGGTTGATATCTTTTGATTAGTGCATAAAATAAATGATTGAGATCCCATGATTACTTGCATAAATTAACTGATTGAGATCTAATATTACTTGCATAAATTAACCGAACAGCCGAACCCCGAATCTTAAACGAAATCAAGAAGTGATCAAAACAAAATGGAATAAAATCGGCGCAAATATTAGCCCAATACAGATCCATCTACAGATCCATCTACACCAGCAAAAATAGGGTTCAAAAAGGAATGGGGAACAAAAAAGGAAGCAAACCGTAGTTACCTCGTTCCATGGGTCCTCCAGGGAGGTGTCGTAGGGGTTCGGGGGCGGGACGTATGGCACGGGGTCGTAGGGGTCCCATCCCGCACGGATCTGACTGCCACCGGCGGCAGCAGCCTCCGATGCACCGGCGACGGCGGCGGCGGCGACGTCCGTAGAGGGGACGGCGCCGAAGATGGAGGCATCGCGCTTCGAGCCTACCTCGACGATGGGATTGGCATTCTCCTTGTCCATCTCTCCGGCGGAGGAAGAGGAAGAGGAAGAGGGAGAGGGAGAGGGTTTTTTTGCTTTGGAGAAGATGATGGGACGTGAGAGAGTTGGCGATGCGTGAGCGAGTGCGAGTGACAGAGAGAGTGCGAGGAGGCGTCTATAAAGGTGAGGGGTGGTTAATGCGACCCGCGTCCTAAGCGTGCACAGGTGCACGTCTACACGTCTTGGACTTTTGCAACGCGACACGCGTCCACGATTGCACGTCTCGACTTCTCCACCGCGACCCGCGTCTACGCGTCAACAATTGCACGTGTCCTCGAGTCTAACCCTGGAAATTTAGATATACTCAGGTATACCCTCGAGTAATATACTAGCATTTTTTGTGTGCTCAATTTTCCCCTCGAGTGCTAATACTGGCTAGTGCAATATACTCAGTTTTACCCTCAAGTGGCTGGTCAACAGAGAGTCAACAAATGGGATTAACTAGTTAAATGAGTCATTTAATGTGCAAAAAAATCCGAAAAAGAGTGGCACTTACTCATGGAGTCTTTACCACAAATTGCCACTTCTCAAATCATAGATAAATCAAGTTTTACCACAAATTTCCACTTCTCAAATCACCTAGTAGCTATGAAGGTGCATGGTTTTCCACAATAAGCCCTTCCCAAAACAGCTTCCCCCAAATCATACTTTGTCTAAATGAGACCACAATTCTCACAATGATGTATATTGGTATTACAAATAGTTTGAGGTAGGCCAAGATGGGTTTCATTGTACAAAACATGCATTTTCCATTTTTTAAAGGATTTTAAATCTCATATTTGAATCCCTTAGTCTATTTACTACTCAGGTGCCCTTGGTTTCTTGATAGTACTCAGTTTTGCCCTCTCTCTTCACAAATTCTCGCAGACGTGCAACATCGCCCTGATTGGTCTAGCCCATGTCACGCGGATCGTGCCCGCCGACCGTTGATCGTATGATATAGGGAACGGGCAGGATAACCCCTCTCTCTCTCTCTCTCTGTTGGCGGTTAATTAGCTTCCACCCTCTAAGTATGCTGAACGGCGGTTTTCTGTATTATTTTTCACGCGCTAAAAATTAAAAACTCTTTTAGGCGTTATTTTTCACGCAAAAAATGATAAACCATCGCCGATTTGTTGTTACCATTACTTTTCATGCAAAAAAATGATAAACCAACAATTTGTTGTAGCCATTACTTTTCACGCAAAAAAAAAAGATAAACCATCACCGATTTGTTGTTGCCATTACTTTTCACGCAAAAAATGATAAACCATCACCGATTTGTTGTTGCCATTACTTTTCACGCAAAAAATGATAAACCATCAACAATTTGTTGTAGCCATTACTTTTCACGCAACAAAAAATGGTAAACCATCACCGATTTGTTGTTGCCATTACTTTTCACGCAAAAAAATGATAAACCATCAACAATTTGTTGTAGCCATTACTTTTCACGCAAAAAAAAGATAAACCATCACCGATTTGTTGTTGCCATTACTTTTCACGCAAAAAAAATGATAAACCATCACCGATTTGTTGTTGCCATTACTTTTCACGCAAAAAAATGATGCCATACATGATGGCATACCTATAACAACAAGGAATATCTAAAAGGGAAAGTTTCAGAAAATTTGAAATTTAGGGTGAAAATGATGCCATACATGATGCTGTTTTTCGAGGTTTTGACCTGAAAATCAATTGGGTATTATAAAGGGAAATAAAAAGTTCGAAAAACGTAAAAACGAAACAATCTATCTATCTATGTATAGAAGATCATCTGTATGAAATTTGAGGTTATTTAGAGAAGGTAGAAAAAAATCACCTTGTTAGAAAAGCTCGTTTCAGCGAGATGAAACGGCATGCGCTTAAGCAAAGTGATTTTTTCGAACATCTCCAAATGACCCCAAATTTTCCATACATGATGCCATACGTGTAACAACAAGGAACCCTATCTAAAAAGTGTCAAAAAAGTTTGCCCAACCGTATAGCTCTATCAAAAAGAACCTCACCATGACGCTTGTATAATTTTGGGATAGTTACAAACTTTCGTTACCTAACCTTCAACATGAAACTTGTTTCAAATTCATTTTGGCCTACAAGAAACAAATACCAACTTGATTCGAGCACCACAGCCTCCAAACGATGCCGATGCCGATATCGGCATGGTCAGAATGGCTATGCTCGCCGCCACTGCTAGGTCAACGTCGGGATGCACCCTCAATCCCGTCCCCTCATTCGATCACCGACACACCGCAGATACCGCCGAGACCAATGCCGAACGTACATGCTGATGCCAATGCCGAACATGCATGCACGCCGCTGTGGGCACGGCCACACCGACCCGCTATGCTGGACGCCACAGACCGCCGCGAGGTCTTTCCCTTCGCCACCACACTCTCCTAGCACCCACCTATACACGCCAGAAAGGAGAGACACAAGTTTTCTGTACATTGCTCGCGTTCGTGTCCGACACGGTCAGTCAAAGTTTTGAGGTGGTCGTCGATGTCGTCGACCATTTCTTCTCTTCTTTGCATGGTTAAACGCGTCTAGTTCATATCTATCTAATGCGTCTGGTCTCGCCTCATGCAGTTCTTTCTGGACGTCGATCTCATCTCGGCACCCCGCATGCCACCTCCTCCATGCCATCGTTGTAGAGCTCCGTTTAAAAATCTAATCCTACCCGTGTATTGCCCCTTGTATCAGCTTCATGGCCCCACTTATCATTTGATATACCGAAGCCCCACTCGTTCGCGTTTTGGTCAGGGATACAGCGATGCTTACGGTCAAACAAAGATGGATGGTCTGACGTGTCTTTGCAGGCTCTACGTGGCCCCACTAGTCAGAAGATAACGGTCAACCGTCGGGCAACCGGCCGTTACATCACGTGTGATGGTTTCAGACAAACGTTTGGGTAAAACTGAGGAAAAACTAAGGAGCTGGGGAAAACTGAGCACAACTAAGGACCCGAGGGCACGAAAATAAAAATCCCTTTTAAATAATATTATTAGTATCATACTGCGATATACTACTTTATCCATTGTTTTAGAATTGTTATAAAATATATATTTAAATTATATGTATTTGATTTTATGAATGTTGATATTTTTTCTTCTACTTTTGTCAAACTTACAAATTTTAATTTCGGTTAAACAGAAGTCGAGGTAATTGTGTATGAAGGGAGTATCATATCATTAACTCTGATTTTGTATATATAAATATTTTATCATGAATAGTTGTCAAAGAGTACAAAGATTTTTTTAAAAACATAAAGTGGTACGCATAGCTTTAAATTAATGAAGCTACTAACGACCAAAGTTCCAAGGTGTTGAGAAACATTACAGGGGAAACAAGATAAAACAAGACACACAACTTGCAAGCTCCTAGGTATTCGGACGGCGAAATATTCGGCGATTAAGGTAGACGAAACTGACTGGAGGAGGAGGACGCTGCACCAACGGGAGAGAACTCCATCATCAGCTTCAAACCCGGACGAACTGTATCACTGTCCATCCCGTCCATTGCCGAAGAGGGCCCCTACCCTCTCGCCCAGGTTCAAGGGTGCCGTACCGTTAGAAGATGGAGTGGTCACCCGAGAGCTCCAATTGTGGCCGATAGCTGAACAACAAAGAAGAAGAGATTCCAAGCATGCTCCCACGGGGAACACCCCTACATCGTCTCCCTCCCGGGCGACACGGTGGGATCTCCTGCCATCGCCACCCTGAACTTCCCCTCCCCGTCCTCTCCCTCGCCACCACCGCGCGCACCTAAGCAAAGCCCAGGCCTGTTGGAGGTGGACGGGCTGCCCTCCTACATCGTGCGCACTTCTGGAAGCGGTAGATCGGCGACTGCTGATCCCTGGCCAGTGGTTGGTGCTAGCATGTGAGCGACATCGCGCGATCCAGGGCGGAATCAAGGGCGGCTGCCCCGGAATGGTGGTCTACGACGCGTCGCGTATGGCTGCTGGCCATGGGGCTGGCGGCGGCTAGGCGACATTTGGTGAAGCATCTGGCGGCGGGTGCGACCCCGATTGTGGCGGATTCGAAGGCCTTGGCGGCGGGTCGAGATCGACGGTGGCTGGAGAGTTCCCTATCTGGGCTACCTGAGGCTGGTTTCTTAGATCCCGAGATCAGTCATCTAGTCCCAGCCGCGAGTCGGGAAGACATTGTTGTCAGTGAAAACCGAACCAACTGGTGGGTAATGGCGGTATTCTGCGTCGTTACCTTGATGAAGGCATCGTTGAGCAACGACTGCCGACTTACTCATGCTGCTCCATGGGAAACTCTAGTATAGTCTTTTAGAGCGGAAGACGGCGGCACTGAGGTGTTGTTTTCTCTTTTGGGAGCATCGTTTGTGAAGCAGCACCGATAGATAGAGGTTGGAGGAGGATATGCAAGTCATGCCTGGCTGACAGGTGCTATGTTGAGTCATTCATGTTCGACAGGTTCTATTCACGATAGATCTTCCATGCTGGCATCGTCAATAAGACTGGCAAGAGATATGTGGATTTATGTCGTGAAGATGGACCAATGGCTTGATGGTGGTGCGAGGTCAAATGTGCTCGCCAAGGGTCTGCTAAGCCGGTTGTGTGTTTCTATTTTATTATAGGGTGACTCAGGGATGCCTTCGGTTTTTAGTTGGTGAGGCGTTCGTTTCTGTTTTTAGGGCGGAGGTCCTAACGACATGTTAATTCACCAATTGTCGGGTTTGTAGGTGTTGAGTGGTGGCTTCGGATTTTGTGATGTCTGATCTTGTAGATCCCTGTTGATTCTAATATAAATAAAAGACACATGCATCGCTTTGATGGAGAGGGGGCTCCCACATTTCGAGAAAAAACCCAAGGAAGACCACCATTTCATAAAGCCACTTAGTCGCATCCCAAGAACCACACCCCAAACACTAGCTCACATGGACCAAAGGCTCCAGAGGTAGAGCCTTCAAGAAGGAAATGGCGCCCGCCGTCTATGCCCCAGCTAACCAGACCAAAGATTTTCACCCGAAGTCTGGAGGAGCACCATCCTGAATGTAGGCACATATACTTCTATATAAATAAAAAATTAAGAAGGAAACTTACCTGGGCTTTGCTGCCTTGGAACGCTAGCTTTTTTTTTTGAGAAACACAGTACAAACGTAGACGTGCACATACACGTGCATACACTCACTCCTATGAACGCACACACGCATACCCTATTCCTGTGAGCACCTCCGGAAGACTGAGCCGGCGGATTGGATCATGAAATTGACGAAGTCACTACAGACGTCTCGCTGTCAACGGGAACGTCGCCTCCCACTGAATGAATATTCCCCCTTTATGAGACACACAAATGTCAAACCTAGGGTTTGAACTCTAGTGGGCTGGGGATACAACCACCCTCCTAACCACCCTCATGTTGGTTCTCTTGGAACGCTAGCTAGACACGTACGTAGAGACTCTTCGTGAATCGTGCAATGACTTGTGAATCGTGATCGTGAGCGAGCCACTACTAAGAAAAAACCTATATTCCTCGAGTTACTGCCGACACACCAAATATTGGTGCGCTGTTGATGCCCAAATACCGTTGGCATATGTAACATCCCAATTTTCAATAAAAAGAAAAGAAGCAGAATTCCAGAGATCAAAATTTCAAACCAACAAAAACTTTTCTTTTACATATAGTACCTTGCCTAGGACTTGTGCATTTGAGTGATATGCCATGATGATTGTTAATATATGTGTGCTATAAAAACCTAAAGTGATCATGTGAAGATCACCAACCAAATAAAGCAAAAAGAGGAAGAAATCAAATAAAAGAAAAACCCTAAAACCCTCACATATGCTCTATGGCATTTTTTAATAAATTTTGACCCTAGAACAAGTTGGTCTTCACCATTAGTTGAATAATGTTACTAAACACTTATTACAACTTTTGGGATCAAAGAATCACAAATCAAATGGTTTTCAAATACAAAACTTGCTCACATGGAATGATGGTCAAATCTGCCCATTATAATCTGGTCACTACTTTGAGCCCTTGTATTTCAAAAAATTTAAACTAAACTTGCCCAACTCTTGGCATGTCATCCAAGAGGACATCAAGGTGAACACTTTTTGTGAAGATCACCATGCCAAATTATTTCTAGATCAATAGCTATGCTCAACCAAAGTTGCAACTTTTTATTAAGTTCAACAATCTCACACTTGTCAAATTTTGGCAATTCTTTGAATTCGAAAATTTCACCACCACACTCCCTCATCTCTGGTCATTTCTAACTAAAGGAATTACTCACAATTCAACACTTGCAAGTTTTTGAATTAAATCAAATTTAAACAAAATTCACAAATAGCATCTATGTGACTATTTGGCACTATTTGAAATAGTGCTCTAAACAAACCTAATCTACACCACACTACTCTAACTGGTTCCCCTGCCCCCTCTAACCATCAATGACCCACAATAACCCTAAGGAGAGAGGAGGGCAAGCTAGGGCATGGCCATGCCGGCCATGTCGCCACCCCGACGCACCTCCCCTCTCTCCCTTGCTCTCCAACCCTGGCCACCTTGCCAACGCTCGCCACCACACCCTACTGGACGTGCTCGAGCAAGCCCTGGTCGAGGAGGAGCTCGACAGCAGCCGGAACACACGCGCCCAGTGGTGGCCACGCCATGCCGCTCGCGTCGCGCGTGGCGCACCACAGACGCGCCCCGGCCACGTGCGACGCCACCGCCTCGAGCACCCCCTGGACCCCCTGTGAGCACGTTGAGCACCTGCGTGAAACCGCGACGCCGCCAGACACGCGCGCAGCACCAACCCCTGCCCGCCGTCGCCAGAGACGGTGACAAGATCCCGTGACGCCGCCGCCAGACACGGACGCAATGCGTCACGCACAGACGCCGCCCGACCGTGCCATTGCTACCTACAGCCTCGCCTGGACGAGGAGAACGCCGTAGCACCCCTGCCTAGCCCAACCGCTCGCCGGAGGAGCCGCGCCAGGGTCGACTTCTTCACGGCCCCGCAGCACCCTCGCCCGCCTATAAAAAGGGACCTCCCCTCATCAATCTGAGCACACCATCGCCTTCCCCTCTTCATCCTCGACCACCTCGACCACTTCCCCAACTCGATTAGCCAGCGGAGTTCGCCAATTTAGCCGCCGGAGCCCGCCAGTACCCCACCTCGCCGCCAACGATTGGAGCCGCCCCAGGACAAGCCGCCGGTACCAGGAGCTCCGTCGTCGTCCACATCTACCCCGAGCACACTGCCAAGCCTCGCCGGAGCCACGGTTCGTCCTCCGACCCCCTACCTGAGCCGCCGGCGAGCCTCGCTCTCGTCGTCAACGACGACGAGCGTGAGCCGTTGGATCGTGTTCTGATCCAACGCGCCACAGCCCTCGTACCGATTCGCCGGTTAGGTGCCGCTGACAGGTGGAGCCCCCTGTCAGGCAGCCCACGCGTGCGTGGACGCGTGGTGGGCTGGCTTGGGCCGTTTTTAAATCAAATAGGCCCAGTTAGTTTCCCGCCGGCCTGTTTATTTCAAATTAAGGTTAATTGATTTAGTTTGAATTCCACACTGGACCCAACTTTGAAATTGCATAGAATATGTTTGGCTTGGCTAAATTTAGCAAACTTTATATGGTTGGAAAGCTAGTAAAAATATCTACAATATGCCACTGGTTTCATGTCAAGATTTGATGTAGAATTATTTTGATAAAAAGAAGAAGACAGAGACTTTTCCCTATTCAAATAATTATTAAAAATCAACCAAAATAGATAATTAAATAATTCCAACTCTCATAGCTCACATTTGACTTACACTAATTGTTTCTGCAAGAAAATGGTGTGGTCACTTTGCATGATCATGCCCTAGTTAAAATAGTGGACAATATGGCTATTTTAGTAAAGTAATATTGTCCAAAACTAGTAGGTAAATCATATGAAGTATTATGCTTCATTTAAATCTAGTCCCAAATGAATTCATGTGATGTTTGTACCCCTGGTCCAAACACTCCTATATGAAATACTTGGAGATTTAAACCATGGGTAGGATTATTAAATGGTATGAGGTGGTTTACCTCATTTAAATTGTGTTCTCAATTAATGATCATGAATGGTTGACCTAGGTCAATAGAAAATTCATGAATGATTGTTGATAACTTAAATCTTAAGAAGTTTTCAATGAGAGGAAATTATTCCTCAAAAAGAATATGGAAACTATCATTTACATATGTAATGAGAGGAAATTATTTTCTTCAAACAACATAACCAATGCACCTTAATTAGGTTCATTGTGTGCTTAGAGTAAATGGTGTGCATATATGTGTTGTTTGGAATAGCCATTGAATTAGTTGAGTGATTATACCTCGTATTCAAATTTAGATGCTAGTACCGGAGAATACCCGGAAGAGCAAGGTTGCTACCAAGAGGAGGAGGAGGAAAACTTTGAGAACTACCAAGGCAAGCTAATATTCTTGCATAGTGCAAAGTTCTACCAAGAACAAGGCACTCTTATCTTTTCTTATGAATCATGAACCTATCCCAAGTTTTACTACAAGCTTTACTTACTAGCCTTATTACTTTGGTTTATCAAAGTACTTTTTGATTCATGATTCAATGGGGTTAATGTTAGATTAGTACTAGAGTATCCAACTTAGCCTAACTAGCATTCCAAATAGTTAGCACCCCTCATGACTAGATGCTAGTGCTAATGTTAAAACTTGACTACTCTAGATGGGAACATGTGACTTGAAATGAATTTGAAACTTTGGAATGATGATGCATTACATTGAATGAATTTTGAAGGTGAATATGACCAAGAGAAGATAGTGATTTTTGATTAAAAACTAATATTGGTTTGGATGCGATACCTTTCCAATTCATAAGTACCCCCACAATACCTGATTATGGGTAAGGGCTTAACTAGAAATTTATGTACCTTAGTATGGGTTCCCTCTGAACACACGTCATAGGGGTTATGCCGAGGCTGCCTCTGATATGTCTCCAACGTATCTATAATTTCTTATGTTCCATGCTACTTTATTGATGATATCTACATGTTTTATGCATACTTTATGTCATATTTATGCGTTTTCCGGAACTAACCTATTGACGAGATGCCGAAGTGCCGGTCTCTGTTTCTGCTGTTTTCGGTTTCGAAATCCTAGTAAGGAAATATTG
>NC_061514.1:9128726-9167116 GCF_022539505.1 Lolium rigidum | reverse complement strand
GTCGCTGCCCGCCGGTGGGTTTCTGACGTCAACAACTCCTACATCATAAGTAGAATCAAGTGTGCCTAGATTATCTAAATGAAATATGCTTAAGCACATAGGTACAATATATAGTTTGATATTAGAACAAAAGTGAAAATAAGGCAATACTCAGTCGCTCTATATATATTCACGTTTCGATTTCATATCTCCCGTGTAAGGTAGATTCAGATGCATAACTGTGTGCAGAAAAGATAAGTGCGTGGTCAAATGAATCCGTGGTGATATGTCAATTCGGCATTGCAGGTTAAATTCTCCTTTGCTATTTGCTACTTAACTTTTTTTTCGATAAAGGGAATATATTAATATCAAAAGATACCAATTACACCCAGCCTCTGCAACAACGCAACACCCTAATGACAGTACGGGTGCATACAGCCAAAAAGATAAAAGAAAACTAAGAAAGAAAAATCCCGCTATAGTATCTCACGCCTAGCAACAGTATTACATCCACTCCTAGACAACACCTGAAATACAAACTCCCCAAAAGTGACGCCTCCAAGGAGATAACAGTGCACCAGCGCCGTCATCACCCGATCAAAGATCTTAGGTTTTCACCCAGAAGATAATCCCTGCTCTCAAAACAATGCCTCCAAGGTCATTGCCAGGCACAACCAGTTAGGGCCGGACCTTGGATTTTCACCCTGAAAGGTAGGACTCTGAACTTCACCTGTGCTCCTGCCCCCACTTTTATACCACTGCTGCGAATCCTGGAACACCAAGCAAATTTCTGAACATCGCGGAGACTTGAACCTTCTTTAGCTAATCCTCCAATCTCGCCTTCATGAAATTCTCTGCTTCTGACTTCACCATGGACCAAAAGTCTCTTGATGTCAACATAGAACAGAGCTTCGCGCCGCTCCCTCCGGAACCAAACAGTCAGAATAAAACATGGGTGCGCGCGATCGAATACCATCCGATCCCGTGAACTCCAGGCAAAAGATGCACTGTTCCATTCGCTGTCGGAACCTTCTAGAACTCATCACTCCGGCTAGATGAAGAAAGATCGGCATCCGGAACGTCTTCATCTTCGCAAAAGAAAAACCATAGGACCACCACCATGAAAGTCGAAATGGCCGGCCCCCACGCCGCCGCCATGGCTGGGAACCATGGTCCATCTTCCTCCTCCAACTCGGCTGGTGGAGGTCAGCAGAGATCCCGTTGCCGCCCTTTCCCCGCCGAGTTTTGCCACACCACCGCGTCTCCCGCCATGATCTAGGTGAAGTAGCCGAAAGCCACCGCTACCAGACCCGCCGTCCACCGTCGCCGCCCCTGGAAGACCCCGCCTCCGTGCGAAGGGGAGTCCATGGACGCATCACCACCACCCCTACCTTTGGCAGCCGGACGCGGCCGCCACCACCGACCCCGACGGCGGCAGCGGCCAGGAGGTGGAACATGGGCCACCTCTTCTTGAGTCGGGTCGTCACCTGGAGCCACCTCGCGCGAGACGGTCGATGCGAAGGTGGGAAGGGAGGAGAGGGGATGGGAGGGGGCGTTGGTGGAGAGAGGGAGGGGCGGCGGCGGTGCTGGAGGGTGAGGGTGGAGGGGCGGCGGCTAGGTCAGGGAGGGGCGGCGGACGGCGGCTAGGTCTGGATCGTAGCTAGTTTCCTCTTATTTCAACAGTTCTCCTAAAATTCTTTGCTACTTAACTACTGCTACAAGTACTTGATCAGATGAATCAATGTTGAACTTAGATACATTTATTTCCAAATTTAGTTCCAAATTACTAATATTAGCTATATGTGCAGCTGTCACCATATGTGGCTTAGATAATTTCATAACAATCTGACATGTCGTGGCTACCTTTTTTTCCTGCTCATTATGTAGACAAAATCGATCTTTTACATTCCCCTGTTTCAATCCTCTACTTTTTTATATCCAACACCGGTGGTCGGAATCTTTATAAGCCAACTTACACTGCTAAGCTCGCTGTCACATGGACAGGAAGTCTGTTCATAACCGATGGATATTTGTCCTTCAATAAAGTAACTAAAGCATAGGTTGTTTTGTCACTCGTTGGCCCGTGGCAGGCTACTAGATTTTGATTCCATCAATTGAAAGAGACTTGTCGATCATAATAAGCTAGCTAACACACGGATAAATCTTCAGAAGTAATTATATCCGGCAAGAAGATTTAATAGGAAGGACTATCCCTCCACTATAAGTAGCACCTTGTTTGGCGTCCAAGAACCAAACGATCGAGCAAAATGGCCACAAAGACACTCACGAACTTGGCGGTCCTCCTCCTGGCCATCAGCCAGGTCGTCTACATAGCAACGGCAAGGGAACTGTCGCCACCGGAAACCCGATGACCGAATCGTCTTTACTGGTTACAAGCATTTCTGGTCCTTCTGGAGACAGTCCTCCCAGCGGTTTGTCATTTCCTTAAGCTCATATTTAGTCTGCTTTCTGTAGCTATTAAAAAGAGCTAAATAACTCATACGGTGATTTTTTTTGCCAGGATTTGAAGCCCTTCATGGACCAAGCGCTACAGAAGCAAAGGTATTGCTGGATGCACCCAACATCCCTGTTCCATCCTCCCCGCCGATACAAGGGAAGAAGAGCGCGATTGCCGCGTCTTTACTCGTTACAAGCGTTTCAGGCCCTTCCAGCGGTTTGTTTCATCTTAACTTATGCAATTTAGCTCGTTTATCTATAATACAAAAGTGCTAGCAGAAAAACTTAAACTGTAATACGGATTAACTGTTTTGCAAGCAGATGTCGCTAAAGGACCCAGCAGCACGGAGGAGAAGATATTACTCGACGCACCCAACATCCCTGTTCCATCCTCCCCGCCTCTGCAAGGGAAGAAGAGCATGTTGGGCTCACGGGGGGCTTGACGGGAGCATGTTGGTATCAAAGTTGCATGTTGACAACAAATAAAGTTATCCCTCCTTGCCTTGTACCTCATCTTTATCCTCGATTGAGGGAATAAATAAGAAGAACCTCGTTTATGTTTCTTTTTTCTCCAAGTACACAAGGTTGATCAAATTGTGGCAGTTCGATAAAGAACGTTTCATATTTAAGGAATTTATGGTCCAGTACAAAATGTTACGTTTGCCCTAGAGTTCCTAAAAATACAACTCAAAATATTGGTCGGATCAGTCTGGTCATCATAATTTTATAGATCTTGTTGGGATATCATTAAGGATGACCTTCTAAAGGCCACCTGTCAATTTCACTCGCCGCGCCCTGGCTGCTGGCATTCGCTCAACTCAGCTAATATTGTGCTTTTTCCTAAGAATGATGGAGCTTCCGAGCCCGGCCATTTCCGTCCGATAAGCTTAATGCATAGTGTCCCCAAAATCATTTGCAAGATGCTCGCCAACAGGCTGGCTCCTGAGTTGGAATTCTTGGTCTCTAACTGCCAAAGTGCTTTTGTTAAGAGAAGAAGTATCCAAGACAATTTCCTTTACGTGCAAAATGTGCTCAAACAAGCCAACTCAAAGCTCTGCCCCTTTTGTTCATGAAGTTGGACATTGCACGTGCCTTCGATTCCATCAGCTGGCCTTATTTGCTTGATGTTCTTCAGAGAATGGGCTTCGGTCCTCGCTGGCGTGACATGATTGCCCTACTACTTTCTTCATCCTCTTCACGTGTGCTTCTGAATGGTATCCCTGGGCTCCCCTTCCTCCATCGCCGTGGCCTTAGGCAAGGGGACCCTCTGTCACCCTTACTGTTCATCCTTGCAATGGAACCGCTCCAACTTATATTTCGCAAGGCAACTGCCGAGGGAATGCTCTCCAAGGTGGGTCCAGAGTAGCAAAATTGCAGATCAGCCTGTATGCTGATGATGTGGCCTTATTTGTGAAGCCTCTCAGGCAGGACGTGAGTATGGTGGCCAATATCCTTCACTATTTTGGCATGGTCTCTGGATTAAAAGTGAACCCCAGCAAAAGTGTTGCTTTCCCTGTTCGCTGTGATGATTTAGACCTGCAGGATGTTCTGCAAGATTTCAGCTGCCCGCTCGGCACTCTTCCTTGCAGATACCTGGGTTTGCCATTGAGTTTCAGGAAGCCTAGGAGGGTGGAGGTGCAACCTCTGATTGACAAAATTGCATCAAAGGCGAATGGCTGGATGGGGCGTCTCATGGCCAAGCCTGGCCGGCTGTCCTTGCTTAACTCGGTCCTATCTTCTTTATCCACATATTTTCTAACAGTTTTTGCGGCCAATCCATGGGCTGTTAGGAAGATCGACAAGCTGCGCATGAATTTACTTTGGGATATTGAGGATGGGGAAAATGGAGGTGGAAAGTGTTTGGTCAACTGGCAGACTATTTGCAGTCCTAAATCAGTTGGTGGCCTTGGTATCAAGAATTTGGTGGCTTTTGGAAGGGCCTTACGTTTGAGGTGGCTTTGGTTCCAATGGAACGATGCGGATAGGCCTTGGTTTGGCACTGAGGTACCCTGTGACTCCATGGACAAGCAGCTTTTTTCTGCTTGTACTCAGATCGAGCTTGGCAATGGGGCGAGATGTCGTTTTTGGTCTGACCGGTGGCTTCAGGGCGAGGCACCCAATATCATCGCTCCTCTGCTCTTCCCTTTAGCTCAGCACAAGAACCTGCTAGTGAAAGAGGCTCTCTCTGGAAATAGATGGATGAAAGGGCTAAACCGAATGTGCTCTCCTGAGCACATGGACCAATTCTTCTCTCTTTGGCAGCGCATCCAAGATGTTGCTCTGTCAGAGGCTCCAGATTCAATAAGATGGTCTCTTACCAATGATGGTCAATACTCTGCGAAATCTGCTTATGAGTTTCAGTTTAAAACTAGGCTGCCGCGTTGTAGTCTAGAACAGGTCTGGAAAGTGCGTGCGGAGCCGAAGGTGAAGTTTCATTATTGGCTATTGTTACAGGGTCGGATCTGGACTGCTGATAGGCTTCAACGAGTGGCTTGCCCAACCAAGAGATGTGCCCTCTTTGCGATCAAAAGAAAGAAACGGCTGCGCACATCTCTGTTCAATGCCCATTTGCAAGAGAGGTTTGGTACGCCTCTTCCTCTGATTTCCCTCTGCTGGCTACTGTTGTTTCTTCCACCACCTCCCTCTCGGCCTGGTGGGCTGCGATTTGGAATCTAAACAGAACAAAGGAGCTGCGTTGCCATGTATCTCATTTGGAACCTGTGGAAGGAACGCAATAGGCGTGTTTTTGAATCTAAGAGTGCAACTGCAAATGTTGTTGCTAGTTTAGGCCTTGAGGAGTGCAAGCTTTTCTTTTTGGCGAACAAGGTTCAGACCTGAAGCTTCGCTTTGTGTTTTTCTGCAGTTTCACTGCATTGTAAAGTTTATTCCCTCTACTATAATGAATCGGCAGAGCTCCTGCCTTTAAACCGTAAAAAAAAGTCTGGTCATCATCTGTAATAATGAACAGCTTCGCGGTGCCAAAGTTTAGTACCCTCGTCATGTAGAAGATTGCAATAACATCCAATATTATAGAATAGATGGGTTATATCTTATGGTTGTTCCTCAACACCTTCACATCCTTGACCAATATCTTCACGAGTCACGTCACAACCTTGGTTACACAAACCAGCCCATGAGGAACATAATTTTTTGCCCATATTTCTAATTTACTTATTAACAAGAATGGTTTTCTCGCAAATGTATCCATCTCATTGCAACAAAGCATGTATTTTCCTACTTTGCTTTACTCATTGCTACTATTTATTATTACTCACCATTTATCCATCATCATTGTATTATGATTTTTTTTCCGAAACATACATGAAGTCAATTCACCTCAGAATCATGACAACTCTAGCGTTACCGATATGCCAAATGACGCAACGGTCGCCTCCTCGTTTCACACATTTCTCAAGCTCATGCCCAGCCTGGCCCGACCATCGGGCCGAAATCTTTGGCCTAGGCCTGGCCCCACAGGCATGCTCGGGTTGGCCAAAGCCAGGAAATTTTGGGCCGGGCCCGGCTTCTCTTGGCCAGGTATACACCACATTGAAAGACATCCCTAGTCAAAAATTTCTATCTATAATCCGTGTTTCTTTGAAAAATATATAATTCATGTGGTTTATTTTCTTAAACTTAATTTGCTTTTTCGAATCTCTTGGACCATATCTCAAAAAAACAAAGAATCTTCTAGACAAACAAACAAGGAAAATTTCATAATCAACATTTTCTGGACCCACCATAATTCCCAAAATTTGGAAATCTTGGATATTATTTCAGATTTCTTTGTGCAATTTTATTATAATCAAATATATATCCAGTAAATTTGAGTTTCTGAATTGCATTTTCATACTTCAGTTTGACCATAGGTAAAATTTTAGGTGACACGCTATCCAGAGGAAAACAATAATAATTGACGGAGACCGCAATGAGAGTAAGACACTTCACAGAGATCACGCGTAACCCAAAGAGGCCACGTAACGTCAAACAAAATCTATCCTTGCAGCTTAAACTCAAACTGTTAGTCAACATCAGCTTGATTGATGGATGGACGAAGACAATTTACGTCAGATGACGAGGGGCCGGCCTCTCCTGATTCGCGGGACTTTGATGTGAACATGCTATCCCCCGTCTGATGTCTTGTCAGATTGACATATGAAGGTATGTTTGTTAGCATGTAGACAATGTCAGACATGGGTGGTCGGTTGTCAGGACTGTCCCGGATACAACGGAGCGCAGTCTCGATGCACCGTTCGAGCTTGAACAAGACCTCACTATCAGACTCAGGAAGAGGCAACCCCATTTCATTAAAAAGTTCCATGACATTGTTTCTCTGCCACGGTTTCGAGACCTACAAAAGGAGATGTGCAAATATTAGAATCTCACTGTTGTTTCTTTACCGAAAAAAGAAACAACCTAAGTGTGTCAACCACTAAAGAGCACTTTATCAAATTATCAACACAACACATAGTACACCCAGCCTCCGCAACAAATTAGAGGTTCAAAATAGGTTTTAGATGCACATATTCAAAATAGAGAAAATAAAAACAATCATGACACCCTATCAAACCTGCGAAACTAAGAAAAGACAAAAATCTTCGAATTCGGCCTTTCGTCTTTTCAGAGAAACAACTGGGCATTAAGAAATGTCTTCTGATATATGACATACCTGGCGACCATGGGGTAAAATGGCTATGTCGTCATTGTCAGATTCATCCACTAAAGGCCAAAATCAAGGATTTTTACGTGGAGAAGAATTCAAACTAACACCAAACAATATGTTTACGTAGGAGACGACATATAAAGTACCACCATTTATCAGGTCCATCCAACTATTTCTAGACCTTGGGGTTTCAATCAAAACTCGAGAACTAGTACTCGAAGAGTTCTACCAAACCAAAATCCTCGAATATGGACACGATACTATGTGCCTTTCCTTTGACAAATGATTGCTAGACAAGGTCACCGTAAGGACCCAACAACACGCAAAAGAAGCAAATGTCAGTATTTCTCTCATATCTTTTTGTCCTGAGAGCATCTCCACCGGTGTCCCGAAATTGAGGCCCGCAAGATCATCAGATAGAGCATTTGGGGAGCGCCGACAAAGCTACCACGGTTTTGGGGTCAGATCCCCCACAAGCGTCCCCCTAACTGACTCCCCAATGATGGAAAGGCTCAAAAAATACCAAATTGTAGTTCAAACTGGGCCATGAAGGGGCCCACATTCAAATCCATGTTTCGGGTTCAAATACACCGGCCACGCGTCGGCTACCAAAACACTACCAAGTCAGGCACATCATATTACAAACCAGGGAGATGGGGTATAGATGTAATGGAGGAGGCCGACGAGTCGTCGATGATAGCCGATGCTGACCGCTCAGGGGCCAGAGGTGGCAGCTCTATAAACGGTGGCTGCTGCATCGCCGATAAAATCCATGCATAGCCTCGAACACCTTGTTGGCCGTTGGGGAATTTGTCGTCGTACCTACACCGTCGAACAAAATGCGGCTGGCGATGGTGCTACCTACGCTGGGGTCATCACCAAAGAAGACATGAGCCCTAGGCATCACCAACGAAGGAGTGGTTTAGGTCGACGCCGAGGACGAGTACGAGTCCAGGGCGATGCAAAGAGTCGCAGATGTGATCGATGTTCATCGGCGAGAACACGGCGTCCCCTTCATACGTTGGCTCGCTGTCACCGACCTAGGGAGATGAGAAGCAGTGCTGCCTCGGATGCGGGACGGAATCCTTGCTTAACAAGGACGGTGACAAAAGCGAGGTTTTCTGCCCCGGGGTCACGCTTTGTTGTGTCCCCGTGGCCTCAGCTAGATGACCTCGTCGCGCTGCCGTTCCTTAGAGTACTCGGCATCATATGCCACCCGCTCCTCCTCTCCTTGGCCAAAGACTCCTTGCGACAGGCATTGCGGTTGACAATGACGACGGATTTGGTCAACACCTCTGTTGCCCACGCCTCGTCATTCCATCCCTCTGGTAGAGGGGGCGAGAGCGACTTCCAACAGTGGGAGTAGACTTGGGGAAGAACTTTTGGGGTGGGGAGGGTATATCTTGCCCGCTGGTGCTACCACAATGGACCCAGTGTGGATTTTTTGACGTGTTGCATGCTACCGATGCCCCCTATCCGACCCACACACTGCGTGGATGGCACAGGGATGCCGGTATAATTTTTGGCCCGCAGTTTGTGTCAATACACTTTGGAGGCACCGGTTCGAGGCGATTTTAGGCCAGAGCCCCTAAATGCCCAAACGGCCTTTAGGGGGTCCTGGTGGGGATGCTCTAAAGATGTGACAATATAACTCGTCGGCATGAACAAAACCAAATGCACGAAACATGGGGCACACCTTAGGGTGTCAGAATTTGGCCATCAATCATATATATATGTTGGTCGTGTCGCCTTGTCATCCATTTAAAATGGAAAGGGTATGGAAGATGATGCTCCGAAATAAATCTAGCGTGACATTCTACTTGAAACTAGTGACATGAATACCATGAAATGATGTGGTTAAAATCCACATCATCATAAAGGACCAAATAATTCTATGGAGGTTGTGAGCTGCAACCTCCCCCTCTCAGCCCTATCACACTCGGCTGAGATGTTGTGCCTTCATTACTTCTGGGTTCTTTGGAATCACAAGAATGGAGTGGTGTTCTATCACCTTGACCCCTCCCTCGCTTTAGTCCGGAAAATTTCGGTGATAGTGCTGCTCTATGGCGTTCTTGCCAACCCATGGAGCTTCATTCGATCGATGTTGTTCTCTGGATCACATACCTCCTCCATGTCCGACTGATCTAGTTGTGTGCTAGGCTATGTTGTTGTTGTTGTGCATGCAGTTCTGCGTCCACCCTGTTGCTTTGGGTGCGGTCTCCTCCTCCCTGGCCCATTGTATTTTTCACCGGGGTTTCATCGATCCTTTATGAAGAAATGAAAATTCAGGTGGAGGCCTTTGTGCCTCTCCTGGTGACCACTCAAAAAAATCACCCCGCCGCCGATTTAACAAGGGGGAAATAGTGCAAAAGAATCTCAAGGTGCACGTGATCCACTAATCCCACTCTCACGAGAGTCAATATTTAATTGTCACAAAGTCAACTAAGTTGCACCAGCCCGTAAGCCATTCAAAGCACACATGGTCCAACCGCCAGCCGATGCTCATTAAAATCCGTTGAACATATCTCGACAATGGACATCCGATCTATCTGGCCATACCATCAACTTAGGGTTGCCACATATTATTGGCTTGCAACGCCAACCGCCAGGGAGTGTGTAGATAATGAAGGGCACACCTGACGCATGCTAGAATGGGCAATCCAGGCTAGGCCAAGTTGGATCTTGCCGACAGAAGCGTATCCATGTAGAAATTGAGTTCGCTCAACCAATGGCAGAATGCATAGGTAAGCTCCGCCGCAATGATCTAACTGTCGACAGGAGCAACATGGATTGGTTAGAGCATCTCCACTTGTCCCCCCGAACAGGCCCCCGGCGAGCGTTTTTTACATCCGGACGGCGAAAATCGGCCCAGTCGCGCCCCCGGTTCCTCGTTTTCGTCCGGATTTGGGCCTAGTTTCATCCGGCGATCCCACGCCATCCCCGGCCCCCCGGGGAGCGCTCGGGGACTCCGGACGAAACGAAAGCGCGCGAAACGTTCCCGCGCGTCTGGTGGCCCCAACTTGTCGGCGAGAGACACCGATCGTCGTCCTCATCGCATCGTCTTCCGCGCGCTGTAAAAGCCTGCCGCCGGTCAGCATTCGCCGGACGCGTAGCTTCCACGCGGCGAGTTAATGTCGTCGCCTCGGTTTCACGCGCGCCTACCGCTATTTATCGCCGAACTACCCCGGCTGCCCCGCATTCACCTCCTCGCTCGTCTTCCCCCAAATCATCCCCGAACTCGAAGAAACCAGCAATGGCGAACGACGGTGCGGCCAACAACGGCTTCGGCCGCCGCTCTCTCCACCAATGGGAGGGGCGACTCCTGCACGCGGCGGGGTACCCTGCGCCGCCGGACTTCCGCGCGCCGGGAGGATGGAGGCTGAGCGCAGGCGGCGTGCCGATCCCGCCGCCGCCAACGGGTGGCGGCGCACTCGAAACGGCGATCGAGGAGGTGCTCGCCACTCTCAGTGACGAGCAGCGCGCGGATCCGCGCTTCTTCCCCGACAACCACGAAGCGTGGATCGCGTTCTTCCGGCGAAGGTACGAACGCGAGCTCGCCTCCTACGACGGCCCTCCTCCTCCTCCGGCAAGGAACAACGCCGCCGGCCGCCGCCGATGGTGGAGCGCGCCCAACCGCACCCTCGAGAATGTGCTCGCGCACATCGAGGACGGGAACTCCCCGTCCTCGGGGATGCCGCCGCCGGTGGCGGCTACCGTGTCGCGCCGGCACGGTGGTTCCTGGATACCGAGGAGGATGGCGCCGTCCTCTTCGTCGTCGGGCTCGAGATCGGCGTCCAGGTCCGGCGGGTCGACGCCGGCCACCGTCAAGAAGGAGTGGGCGACCGTCAAGAAGGAGCCGGTGTCGCCACCGCCGACCAGAGGGCGCAGCAGCGGCGCCCTCGTCATCCGCGACCAGCCGCCCGCTCCGCAGAGCGGGCGGAAGAAGACGAAGAAAGAGGCCGGCGCCAACAAGCTCGCCGCAAACCAGCTCGCCGAGGAGGAGGCGAGGCGCGCGGAGGAGGCCGCGGTGGCGGAGGCGATCGCAAGATCGCTGAAGGACATGGAGGAGGCGAAGCGCGCGGACGACGCCGAACTGGACTGGTCCAGGCGCGACTGGGAGCGCCAGGAGGCTGAGCACCAGCGGCGGCTACTGGATCTGGCCGCCGCGCGTCAACTCGCCGCTAACGCCGCCACACCATCCGCCGCTAGGAACGCCGCGCCCAGGGAGGTGGTGAAGCTCGACGAGAGCAGCGACGACGACATGTACCTTCCGTCGCCGCCACGCACCGGCGACGCTAGCCAGGGCACGAGCCGTTGGTACGAGGCTCCGCCGCCCCAGGACAACGCCGACTCGAGCGACGACGACGACGACGACGGCGGCGACTACACGTCCTTCTACCGCAATTTCGGCATGTAGTAGGCCGCTATTTAGTTTAAGTTTAGTTTGCCAATCGCCGAATTCAAATATATGTACGAATTCGGCCTATTTATGTATGAACTCGCCTCTATATGTTAAATATCATTAAATTTCGCTTATGTTTGAACGAATTCGCCTATTTTGTCTGAATTCGTCGTATTACGTTGCATCCATCCTGGGCTCGCGGCTGGGAAAATGGGCCTCCCCACGCTAAATCTTCCTCCAATCCGGACGAAAATATCGCCGGATTTGGGCGTGGGGAGCCCAAACGAGTGGGGATGCTCTTAGTTGCACGCATACCCTCTAAACAAGCCTGATGGCTGCAATAATCACGTGTCTAGAGTCCAGGACGCCGCCTTCCTTGTGGCTCGCACGCTCTTAAAAGTAATCATGGGCCAGGCCCGATAAGAATGCTCGGTTCGGTTGTTCCCCTCGGGGAAGGCGCTAATGGTGTAAAAAGTGGAAATGGTGTATGCGCGGGAAGCCTACGCGAGATGGTGGGAGAAACCAAAATTGCCGGCTGGGTTTCACTGGAAAGCTTATATCACCCCTTTATGAGGTCACCTCCCAGCAAAAACACCCCCATTTTTACTCTAAACACTAGATGTGGTGGTTCCGCAGATCTACCTTACCCGCTAAATCTATCAACTCCGATACAGGAAAGCCGACCTTATCGATCACAACAGCTGGTCTCCTTCGTCTTTGACCCATGATCCTCAGGAGATCTCTTCTTATTCTCTTACCCTGACTACTCTCCCTCATGCGCAATGGCGGAGCTAAAGCACAATGTCCTCCCCTACTTGTTGTCTGTGCCATTAGTGGATAACATGTACGGTAGATTTAGTAAACGTAAACGAGTAGACCAAACGAGTCTGATCCCTAAGGTAGCTGCACTGGTAGTTGTGATTCAGGCCTAGATCCTCCTCCTTCACAAAATAGCAGTTAGGTGAGCTGCATATCTAGTAGTTACTTGTGGTCCCATGCTTGTCCAAGATAAGGATATGATTGCCAATTCAAACTATATTCACAACTCGAATGATATAGAGCTGTCGAGATGCTTCTGATGAAAAAGAGATACCTTCTATGAACTTGTCAAGAGGATTTAGGGAGATAGGACTATTAGCATCCACACCAATGTGGAAGAGCAAGTTCCTATTTTTCTTCATGTTGTTGTCCATAACCGGAGCTTCAGAGTGATCCACAACATATTCAAGAGATCCATAGAGACTATTTCCCACTATTTCAACCGAGTCCTTTTTGCAATTTGGGAGGTCAGGCAAGAGATGATCAAGCTAACTTCTCGTGAAACACCAAGAAATATATGAAGCAGCTATTGATGGTAACCGTACATCAAGGTGAGAACAAATACTGATTTTTCATTTGTTCAGTTACCACGATTCAGAAATGCATGTATGTTTTTTTTTTCATGATTGTTTGTTCTTGTCATCGCATGACTGTATTGGCGCAATCAATGGTACTCATGTGACTGCTAGGGTGCCAAAAGCACAATCAACAACATACAGAGGAAGGAAGCATTACACCAACCAGAATGTGCTTATTGTTGTTGATTTCGGTCTCAAGTTCACATATGTGCTAGCGGGTTGGGATGGATCATCACATGATGCAAGCATTCTTACTAACAACTTGTCTAGACATGATGGGATACATCTTGCTGATGGTAAGTTTTACCTAGGAAATGTTGGGTATGCTTGTCAGCTTGGGATTCTACCACCCTTCAGAAAAACCAGGTATCATCTGAACGATTTCTTCCTAGCGAACATGCCATATAATGCATATGAGTTGTTCACTCTCAGACACTCTACCCTTAGATTCACCATCTAGTCAGATTTTGTTGCATTAAAGAAAAGTTTCAAAATCCTTGACCAAAAGCCATAATAGCGTAATCTAGGAACTGCTATGATGATTCTTTCTGTCACGCCCACTTTGTAGTTGTGTGTATCATTATAATTTTTAAAGACATCGAAAACATACCAAGTAACTATGTACAATTATTATGGTAACTATTTGCCAAAAATATGAAAAAGTATTATAACCTGGCAACTTTTGCGACATGAAAAAAAATCGTCAAAACAAAGGAACTTCGGTCTAGTTTTGAAGCACTTGCCAAGATAAATTTATCAGTTTAAATGATTTTCTAGTTGTGTCAAAAATTTAGGAGATAAATCATTTTGCATGGATTCATGTGCTCTCCTAAGTGGATTTTCCATCGAGAGCCTCACCACTGGAGGGGGCCACTATCTGACACCTATAGGTGTAGATTTCTCCAAAATAAAGTCAACACAACGCAATGCAACAAATGCAAACCTGAAGAACATACATGTTCAAGGAGGCTCTTAATTTCATTATTCCTCCGCCCACAGAGAGTCTCCAAGATGATAATCCCAAAGCTATAGATATCGCATTTGAGTGTCATATCTCCAGCTTGCTCATATTCCGGGGAAGCGTAACCCCTTCATGAAACTCAACCGTGTTAGATATATATAAAGTGATTGACTCAACTTAGTTTCTTTTGTTAATGAGATAAATTACATACGTTGAAACTAAAATTGTCTGACCATGCCCCATTTGATCAACTGCCAACAGCTTCGCGGTGCCAAAGTTTGCAATCTTAGGTATCCATTCATTGTCTAAAAGAATGTTGCCCGGTTTTAGATCTCCGTGGATTACACTCTCACCAGATCCTTCATGAAGGTAAGCGACACCATGCGCGATTTGGTAGATTATTTCCAGTTTTCTTGTCCAGCTCAATGGATTGCTAGTTGTACCTGCAGTCAGCATCGCATATGTGTTTATAATTATTTGAATTTAGTAGTCTGCTACAGCAACAACGCCTAAATTTTGCAGAAGGAAACGATTAGGTACGATCGAGTAGATGATTGTGGATAATCTTAAGGTCCTGCTAAAAATGCAGGAGTTTCTCACGAGGAAGTTCAGTTCCTTCGAAGTTCAGAAAATTCTTGAGTTTGAGGAACTAGGGGTACCAAATATGTAGACGTCCAAGCTATTATGTTCCATGTATTCGTAGACGAGTATCCGCTCCTTTCCTTGGTTGCAATAGGCAAGGAGACGGACTAGACTCTCATGGCGGAGCCCTGCCCTCGCCTCCACTTCTCTCGCGAAATATCTGTTGCCTTTCCTGGTGAGAGCTGATTGTTTAAGCCTCTTGACTGCAATCGTTCTTCCTTCAGCGAGTTGCGCCTGGTGATGATATATTCAATTTAAGATGTCAGTAGTAATTGGATTCTACTTTGATTCTCCGCAGTCTGTTCACAATGCCATGCTATCTCTATAACTACTGGGAGTGTGATAAATACTCTCTTGCTTCTGTTTATTAATCTACATTCTACTATCTTCGTACCAATGAATAAAGCTTATATATTTTTGCTGTCAAACTACTTAACTTTTACTAAGTTTTGGAAAGTAAAATTAACATGTACACTACAAAATCAATATCACTATATATACACACAATAAAATATATTTTCACATAATACGTATATAATATCATATCATAGTTGTTCATAGTTTTTGGTAAAAGTTTTATCAAAATTCACAAAGCTTGACTTTTCAGAAAAAATATAGGCCTTACTTATAGGAACTGAGGCTGACTCTATTGACTAGCATTATTTCTAATATACTAGTACTAGTAGCTTGGGTTGATGATTTACCTATATTAATAAATGCAATACTAGTTTATCTATTTTTCTATAATATAGATTAAAACAAACAGAACAGAGGGAATATATCTCTAACGGCTAGTTAGTAACTCAACATGGACCTTGAGACAAAACTACAGAAAATAACGAGTTTACAGTATTATGTATATCTAGAGAAAAATAACGAGTTTATAGAAAGTAGGAGCTGATACTAAATATATGTGAGATCGACATATGCACCCGATAAAAATTACGAGTTTATAGTATTATGTATATCTAGAGAAAAATAATGAGTTTATAGTATTATGTATATCTAGAGAAATAATGAGTTTATGTATAAGGTGCTTAGGACCAAGATTTTTGCTTGGACCGTAATCTCATTCCTACGGATAGTGATGTGTTTATTAGGATGGGGTTTTTTAAACTCCGTTTTGAAGTGGAGACTGTCCAAGGGTCTCAAGAAGTGAACATGGTTAATGCTAATAATGGCAATGATTGGAATGATGATGCACACCAGGGTCACGGGAATTTTGGTGGTGGGCATTCTATGGAAATGGATCACAAAGGGCATCAAAGAGATGCAACATCCAATAATAATGAGAATGATGATTCAAATGTGAATAATGGAGTAGAAGGGATGCAAGAGCAACTTCAACACATAGATGCAATCCAGATCGGGAAAGTGAATGTAAATCTTAATACTCCAGGTATTTCCCCATTTGAATCAAATTCAGGAAAAAAAGCTATTTTGTATGCCATTATCTCATGTTCAAATCCAGCCACTAAAAGACAGAATTTGCACTGAATTTCATGCAGATACTAGATGCAGCAAATCTGTTTCAGGATCAGAGCTAGTCGGTGCTCGGGAGGTGTGCTCGGCGGCTGCCATTGGGCGCTACAGTGTGGCAGCAGGGGCTGTGCCAACTGAGACCAACGACCGCAACATGCAGTAGGGGCGTCAGCATGGGGACAAGTGCAGCAGACAGCAGGTTGGTCTGCAGCAGGCCCATGTCGCTGCGGCACGTCCATTGGCTGCTGTTCAGCTGCATGCTGGGACATCAATGCCTGCTGCAGGTGGCTGCGCCGACAGGGTGGCATGCAGGGCCAATGCGCCGCAGCTTGCTGCGCGCCAGGCGAACAGCAGCAGGCACGTGGGGGATCGGTCGGCGGCGGCTATTCCCGAGGCAGGATCTTTTGTGCCTAACACGCTCGGGTTAGCTAGGCAAGTGGTCTCTCCAGCGCCATAGAAGATCCGACCAGTTGGTGGTTCTCTGGCTGCGTCAGTGAGGAGTGCATGAGGCAATGATAAGGTCATGATGGCCAATGATGAGCTGATGATTGGAGCGCACATGCTACAAATCCTTTGGGATCTTCTGTGCACCAGGTTCATACAGGTACAGGTATGGGTTCAGAAATTTCTATTTTTAATGAGATTTTGGATGTTTTAGGGCTGGGTGTGGCAAATGCTACTTCTAAAATTGTATCTCATGGGAGTCATACATATGATGCAGGTAGTTCTTTGCAATCCAAATTGGTTGACTCGTTGGATCAACCGACAGATGGAGATAGGGGAAGTTTCAAAATGGCTAATAAAGATGGGGTGCATAGCATGGGTCTTCAAGGTATGATGGGGTATGCCTCATCAATGGAGATTAATGGCGAGTCCCCTACCTCTTGCTTTGATTCATCGAACAATATAATACCCATATTGTCCTTATCCTTAATGGAGAGTTCACTAACAGCTCAACCCACTTTGGAGGACATTATTGCTTTTGGGGGGATTCCAAAGGTTTCAATTGAAGTGAGGTCTAGCTCTAGGTTGGAAAGCAGACCTGATGTGGATATGCCTCAGATGGAGAAGGCAAGGAGAAACGCACAAATGCATGGGGCTTCTTATAGTCTAGGTAAATCTTTAGTTCCAAAATGTTCTATTGTTAATATCCCAGATGTTGAAATTTGTCATAGAGCGGAGCGGTTAGGAGTATCTTTGGGTTTATCGGAGGGGGATGTAGCAAAATCTATTAAGGGAATTAAATTGTTAGAGGAGGAATGGATGCTCACAATGTTGCAAAAAATAGGAGTGAGAAAATGAGTGAGGAAGAGGATTTGTCCACGCTTGTTATGTCAAAAGTTTCTACCATATCTGAGGATCTGGTAGAGGAGGATGATGCCCTGTTGAGGGTAGAAGATCATATTGATACTCTAAAGCCGGTCGTGATAGGAAAGAAAACTAGGCAGAATTTTTTTATGATACCAACAATATTCGCAAGAGTTTTAGGAAACGAATTAAAAAATAATTCTCTTAATGCAGAATATTAAAGGAATAACTTGGAATCCGGGGGGTTTTGGTGATACCGCTAAGCACTTGTTTGTCAAAGAGGCAATTAGGGAGCATAAGTTAGATTTTATAGCCTTGTTGGAGACTGGGATATCTAGCTTCTCTATACCCTTTTTGACTCAACTTGCTGCGGGATATAATTTCGTTTGATTTTGTTTACCACCACATGGTCGTTCTGGAGGTATTCTAGTGGGAATAAACGCAGATACACTTCAGGTGTTAAAGGTTGGCACTGGGGATTTTTGTGTAAAGCTTCATGTTTAATGCAAGAGAGATGGTTTTGAATGGATTCTGGTGCCGATCTATGGGGCTGCCCAATATGCGCAGAAAGCAGAACTTTTGGCAGAATTTGTAAGAACTTGTGAATCTGAAACATTACCTATGTTGATAGGGGTGATTTCAATATTATACGGAAAATGAAAGAAAAAATAATGAAAATTTCAAGGTGAGATAGCCTTTTGTTTTTAATGCAATTATTGAGCACTTGAATTTACGTGAAATTGCACTTACGGGAAGACAATTTACGTGGGCAAGTCATCGAGACGAACCTACATATGAGAAGCTTGATAGAGTTCTAGCATCCATCTCTTGGGAACAGAAATTTCCTTTAGTAACCGTACGAGGTTTGGTTAGGGCTAATTCATATCATACTCCAATACTTATTGATTTAGTACTGAAAGAACATCTGGGTAATAAGTCAAAATTCTCTTTTGAGTTACATTGGTTGCGACAAAGAGGTTGTTTTATATGATAGTAAAGGAGTGGAAATCAGTTTTGGTGGGAGCGAATCGATCCAATGGAGACTTGGTTGAACAAGTTGAGACATGTAAGAAGGTTTCTCAAGGGATGGGCAAAAAATCAAAGTGGAAAGTATAAACAAGAAAAAGAGAGCCTGTTACATATTACTGATCAATTGGATTTGTAAGCGGAAACAAATCCATTGAGTTTGAATAAAAAAAACAGCTAAAGAAAGCAAGTGATAGCTTAAATAAACTAAGAAGGGATGATGAGTCTAAATGGGCTCAAAGAGCGAAAGTTAAACAAATTCAGGAGGGTGGTAATAATACGAGATACTTTCATTTGATAGCAAATGGTAAACACCGAAAGAACAAAATTTTCCAATTAGAGCAACCAGAGGGAACTATTGTTGGGGAAGATAATCTGAAAGTCTATATCACTGAATTTTATAAGAAATTATTTGGGGCACCGATGCCAAGTAATATCTCTTTAATTGAGGAGGTGGTACATGATATCCCGCAAATTTCACCGAATGAAAATGAGATCTTGACATCTCCTTTTACAGAAGAGGAGGTCTTTGAGACAATCTCGCAGATGGATTTTACAGTGGAGTTTTATCAAAAAAATTGGGATGTACTAAAAGATGACTTGATGGCTTTATTATTTTAGTTTAGTCATGGGGATTTTCCCTTATACAAACTAAATTTTGGAGTTATCACACTTCTACCCAAAAAGGAGGATGCTGTCCAAATAAAACAATATAGACCTATTTGTCTATTAAATGTTTGTTTCAATATCTTCACTAAGGTTGGTACAAATCGTATATCTGCGATTGCCCCAAGAGTTATAAAAATGACTCAATCAACTTTTATGCCGGGTAGAAATAGTTTAGAGGGGGTGTTCATTCTACATGAAACAATTCATGAGCTTCATAATAAGAAGATGGATGGGGTGTTGTTTAAAATAGACTTCAAAAAGGCTTATGATAAAGTGAAATGACCTTTTTTTGCAACAAACATTGAGAATGAAAGGCTTTGCTGTAGAATGGGGGAGCATAGTCAAACAGTTTGTCCAAGGAGGAAGTGTAGGTGTGAAGGTGAATGATGACATTGGTCATTATTTCCAGACAAAAAAAGGATTGCGGCAAGGGGACGCTTTGTCTCCAATGCTGTTTAATGTTGTAGTTGACATGCTTGCCATTTTGATTGAGCGAGCAAAAGAGGATGGTTAAGTAGGAGGGCTTATTCCCTATCTTGTTGAGGGTGGTCTTTCTATACTACAATATGCTGATGATACGATCCTTATTTTGGAATATGACCTCCAGAAAGCAGTTAATATGAAACTAATTCTTTGTTTGTTGGAAGAACTATCAGGACTTAAGATTAATTTTCATAAAAGTGAAATTTTCTGTTTTGGAAAGGCCAAGGATGAGAAGGACCAGTACATGCAGATCTTTGGATGTGATGCTGGAGTACTTCCCTTTAGATACTTGGGTATTCCTATCCATTATAAAAAACTTAGGAATTCTGATTGGTATCCGGTGGAGACCTGATTCAAGAGTAAATTGGGATGCTGGAAAGGGAAATTACTATCCTATGGTGATAGGTTAGTCCTTATCAATTCAGTCGTAACTAGCTTACCTATGTTTATGTTGTCCTTCCTACAGATACCTGTTGGGGTAAGGAAATGTCTGGACTTCTATAGATCTAGGTTCTTTTGGCAGTCTGATGAGAATAAAAGAAAATGTCGACTCACAAAATGGAATATTGTATGTCGACCCAAAGATCAAGGGGGCTTGGGTATTGAGGTACTCAAAATTAAGAACAAATGTTTATTGAGTAAATGGCTCTTTAAACTTTTGAATGAAGATGGGGTGTGGCAAGAGTTGCTACATAATAAATATCTAAGGCAGAAGACCTTATCTGAGGTGCAGGCTAAGCCTACTGACTTTCCTTTTTGGAAGGGATTGATGGGAGTAAAGAGGGAGTTTTTTTCTAGAGGTTACTTCAAAGTGGGAAACGGTTTGAGTACCCATTTTTGGGAAGATGTCTGGTTAGGAAAAACCGCGTTAGCTCATCAGTATCATTCTTTGTATAATATTGTACATCACAAGAATGTAACAGTAGCTCATGTGTTAGCTCAAACCCCTCTGAATATTACTTTACGTAGGGTGTTGAGTGGTAACAAGTGGACCTCATGGTTACAACTTTGTTGAAAGTTGATCAGGGTAAACTTGAATGACGATAATGATGTTTTTAAGTGGGATCTGGCATCCAATGGGTTGTTTATGGTTAATTCTATGTATGAGGATCTTATGAGTGACCATACCCGCTTTTTGAGAAAGTATCTCTGAAAGGTTAAAGTTCCCCTAAAGATAAAGATTTTCATGTGGTTTTTTGAGCAACAAGGTTCTATTAACTAAAGATAATTTAGCAAAGCGGTACTGGAATGGATGTACAAGATGTGTTTTTTGCGGGGCTCAGGAGACTATCCAACATCTTTTTATTGAGTGTCATTTAGCTAAACTTCTTTGCGTACGGTTCATTTCACTTATGATATTCCGCCTCCATCCAATATTACTAATATGTTTGGTAATTGGTCAAATGGAGTAGATAGACAATCTAAAGCTTTCATCCTGATTGGGATTTCTGCCTTATGTTGGTCTATATGGAGGGTCAAAAATGATATTATCGTTAACAAAAAAACATTCTTTTCACTTCTTGCAGGTTATCCATATGGTCGCACATTGGGTCCAGCTTTGGTCCCTCCTTTCGCCACAGGGACAACGGGCTGCCATGGTTTCTAGATCCACACGGCTCCAGATGGTCGATCAGGATATCTTGTGCCAGGCTGGCTGGCGACATACTAGGAGTCTATGTTGATGTGTAGTCATAGTATGTCATGTTTGTTTTGCTGGTTAATTTTTGTATCAATTATTGGCGATGCTTGAGTTGTAAACTTTACAGATTTTGAACCTTCGTTTATTAAAAGGTCGTGTGCATCATCATGATGCAGAAGCCGGGGTACATCTCCATTTAAAAAAAATATCTAGAGAAAATAATGAGTTTGTAGAAAATAAGAGCTGATATTAAATATCTGTGAGATCCACATATGCACCCGATAAAATATATTCTTATGGTCACAATATATTATTTGAAAAGTAGAAGCTGGTCAATCCCTTCTCCCACACATACCTGTCACCTGACGCCCATGTGTGGGCATCCTCAACATGTCGGTAGTACTAACCTGGTAAACATTGGCGAATCGACCTTCACCGATTCTGTTATCTTCAGAGAAACTTTTGGTGACATGCTTTATGGTAGCTAGATTTACTGAAAGAACAGCCATAGATGGATTTTGAGAAATAGCACCTGAAACAATATCATGATAATTATCAAGATTTCCGAATAATATGACTGAGTGATTTTCTTGTTAATTTTTTCAGAATGGTTTGATTAATTGATTATTAACAGCCGAATCAAATGCATTGTTCCCGAAAAGGGGACATACCCTGGACTCTGCATAGGCTCTTCAAATGTTGGACTTCATTATCTGAAAAGGGTAATATTAGGATTAGGCCTTAGCCAGCATGGACTTTGCGGCATTGCATTTACCAGACATTTTCCATTTTTCCTCCATTAAAAATACCAACAGAAAAGGACTGTAGAAACAACAAAAAGGGACGTATAATGGAATTTACTAACCAATAATTCTGCGTCTCATTCTCCACCTGATCAGGAAGATGACCAGAAGAACAGTAAGAGCAGAAGCTAAAGATGCTATAGGTGCCACAACGAGTAAAATCGGAAATCTTTTACCGTCAATGGGATCATCTGCCATGGAAGGAAGAAAAAAAGGTACAATCAGCATTAGCTGGTTTTCATCTTTCAAAAGCATGTAAGATGATGGTGACACAAGAGACCCCATGAATTATGTGAGATAGAGCTGATCGAATAGTCGAAATGTCTAAATAATACTACCTTCATCCCAAGAGTTAAGGCTTATATTTTTTTGAAAAGTCAAACGAAGTAAAATTTGACTAAACATTTAGAAAAATTTATGAACAAATATAATACTTTATAGATACCATATGAAAATATATTTCATTATCTATCTAATGATATTGATTTTGTACTTTTCATGTTAATAATTTTTGATGAAAACTTGATCAAACTTAACATAGTTTAACTTTCTGGAAAAAAATATAGACCTTAAGTCTTGGGATAGAGGTAGTACATTAATTGCAATGTCTAAATAATAAATTGCAATGCTCAGTCGAGAGTCTGCTGAATCAGTTGTGCTCCTATGCTTCCGGATCACTGTTTGGTGGCTTAGGCTACTCATAGTGGGGAGTAACATAAGGTGGTGTCATGCATAAGTTACTAGTCTATGTTACTATCTTCATAATGAAAAGTAACTTAGATGTGGTATCATGCAAAGTCTTAATTTGTAGACTTATTTTGTCTTGAGGTGTGTGATGTTATGGTACTCCCTCCATACCGGATAATAAGGCAAATTTCCCAATAGAAGGCAAACCGAATTATTAGTCAATTAGCAGAATTTACTCTCCTTAATTACTGTATGGCATGGGGTGGTTTCCTACCTTTCCTCTGGTCCTTTCCTTTTCTCTACCGCGCGACTTTCCTTCGGCCAATGCATGCACGATTTCTACTCCATGCAGGGAGCGCCTGTAGGCCTTAACAGATGGTTCATCTCCTCTAATTACTCCCGCTAATGGACATTATGGACTGACGAAGAAAATCTCAACCAATCAAGGTTTGCCTTAATCCTGTTGCGCCAGGTTAATTGCCTTTTAATCCGGTATGGAGGGAGTAACATAGTTAGTTACCACCTCCCTCTCCTTCTTCATTTATTGTTATGCCAATGTCACCAAAATACCTTAAAGTGTGTGATGTTACTGGCTAATTTACTCCCACTATGAGCAGTCTTAGTGAGGTCTCGGGCTTTGTATGCCTATGTGTGAGGTCATTGCATGTGGCTCCGATTAAGGACACCTATCATTAATCTTATAGGCGTCGTTAGGATGGTGGCTTTAGGTTGATCGATATATTAATTTATCAGAATTTATTAAATAAAACAATAAAACGGTTGTTTCCATCATTTTGATGCAAATACCGGTAATTTCAGACTTCTTTTCGAGAAAATGGAAAGATAAAAAAAAGAAAGCTCAGCGCAAAGATGAAAAAATGCATGCATGTCAAGAGTGCGTGGATGGATAAGCTGTTCATACCAAATTCCGATTTTGACAACCTCAAGTAGAGATTCTGCCCTCTGTCAAGGAGACGAATATCAACGATGGTATCCGCCCAGATGATGCAGCCTGTACCATCACCACTTTCTTGTGTATAGGCGGCGGCGTAGGCCAAGCACGAGCAGTTGGCGTAGCACCTCGCCTTGCACTCCTCCAGGGTGATGCCGGTGTCCACCGACGCATTGTGCGTGTCGGGAAGCTTCACCCCCGGAACCAGCTTGAAGCGGTCCGTCGAGGTCCCGCCGCGGCAGTCCAGGACCTCGTTTCGCCGGCACCCGCCGGCGTACTGCTTCAGCTGCCACGCCGACGAAGTCGCGGGGACGAACCCAGGGACGCAGCCGCAGACCGACACCGCGGTGCCGTTGCAGAGGCCGAACGCGCCGCAGTGGGCGTAGGCGTCGCAGTCGCCCTTGGGCCCCTTGAAGAAGGAGATCCACGCCCGGCTGCTCGCATCCCACACCAGCCGCTGCGCCACGCCGGTGTGGTTCACCACGACGCGGGTCAGCGGGGCGTCGGGCGACGCGGTGTACCCGTACGTCGTCTCGGTCGCGCTGGTGTCCACGTGCAGCTGGTACTTGTCCGAGAACGTCGACGCCTCCGGGGCGCCGTTGAACCACCGCCCGTTCCAGGGCCCTGTTCGGAACGTCTTGACGCCGTTGTGCCATAGGACGAGCTCCGGCAGCCCGCTCGATCTAGTCGCTTCCAGCGTGCGGATGTAGTCCCCCGAAGTAGGGTCGTCGGCCGATCGCCACGACGTGAGTACCCACTTGTCTCCGCTCCAAAAGTTCTTGCCCAGTTTCATGCCCGGCAGCAAGGTGTCGCACGGGTGATCGAACGATTGCCAGAGAGAGGCGTCGCTGGTGCCGTTGCGCACGACAAGGTTGCCGGACTCGACGAGCTGAGCCACCGGCGCTGTAGCGCTGCCGACGAAGTCTGAAGACCATACCGACCGGCCGGAGGCACCGAGCAGGACGAGGCTGCCCTCGTTGTTGAACACCAACATGCCGGACCCGTCGCCGAGAGGGTCGTCGCGGTTCGCTACCCAGTAGACAGTGTCGTTTGACTCGGAGAACCATATTCCGAGGTACTTCTTGGTGGACACGCCGGGAGAGAAGAAGCCCAGGGTGAAGGTGCCGCCGGCCGAGACCAACGTCTCGCCGTCGGTAAGGTTCTGGCCTTTTTCGAGCTTGTCAACGGCGGAAGTTTGGATGGGAAGGAGGAAGATGCATTGCAACAAGAACAGTAGGGAGAGAAGCTGGCGGGTTGGCCTCATCACGGATGTTTCTTTGGTACATCACAAGAATTAGATGTGGATGATGCACTGAAGACTGAAGTTGTTTCATAGCTTGAACCGGGAGGGGACACGATGTTTTATTCCTTCCACAAACAGAAACAGAAGACTAATCATTGTAGGCCAACATCCCGTTAATTAACGTGGTGGGTACTCCTTGAAAACAGCTATTTTTAGCTGAATTAAATGTGAAGAGCTTGCACTATCGCCAAGTTGATCTCAATTATCGATGTGCCAAGGAGGACAGAGCGATCATATACACTTTTGAAATATAAGCTCAAGCAAGTGGCTCTAGGCTTCTAGCAAAACGTTTTGTAGACTGGATCAACGCGACGCACTTCGGATGTGGCAATTATGAGTCCAGCAAAATGGAGCGTCGTCATGCTGGTCGTTGCTGCTATTGCTACCTATTGGTGTTGCCAACTTCCCATTATGTGTCGTCCCGTCTACCGGCCGGTGACGTTATAATTGTCAACGCAACACTTGACAAAAAAATATATTTTCCTATCCAATACATCATACTCTGTAATGCCAGGACAGTTCTGGTGGATTAGCTATAGTTCTTTGTCAATCAAATCATAAAATTCTGTTTCGGCAATAAGGAATTAGTATTAGTTTCAAAAAATAATATACTAGTACGTACAGAACATGCCTTCACACACGGCTGAAACGGCCCATCACACACGGTAAGCCTTCCATCACTATGCAAGGGTGACGATTCACTCCTACAACACACACGGTTATATGAACCGTTTACGACGGTGCTTCTTTCGCACACGGTCTATGTCCAGAGATCTTTTGCGATTGGGAGGGCAATCACGGGCATCACAAACAAGACCCAGTGACTGGGTCAATCTGTACATTCACTGCGCCCATGTATTTGAGAGTGGACTTTGGAGGGGGGGGGGGGGCTCTGTTTCTGTCCTTTTGTTTGAGCCGGCTTTAGGGTGGCCAACGAGCTGATCCAATGCTCATCTTGGGGTCATTGCCTTGGCCAGCTCCTCACGCCACAAGGAAAATGTTGCAACGCGACAGAGTTTTCCAAATCTACCACCACAACTGCCTAAAGTTGTCGCCTCTGCCGACCTAGGACCACTGGCCTAGCTTCCACGATGTATCATGGAACTCCATTGAGGCCAAACCATGTCGCCCAGTGGCCACCCGCGGCCCCACCCCCACCATCCTTTGCAGACCATGGATCTGGCCTAGAAGCCAAAGATCCAAGCCGATGACACATGGTGGCCACCGTGCTGCCGGCCCCATCACCTCGATGCGTAGCATTAACCCCTCGTTGCGCAGCAACTTCTGCCATCGTGAAGCCCTGCCATTGTGAAGCCACATCTAGCGCATAGTGACGTCATGCCATCTCCGCCTTCCCACTGGAGGGAAGACCCTGACAACAGCACACAGGCATTTCCCGGTGATGCCCTCGGTCGGCAACGAGGGGAGAGGTGAAGGAGGGTGAGGCCCTCGCGAACAAAGACTGGGTTTCCTTTTGTTGGAGGGGGCTCTCTGTTTGTTTCCTTTTGTTTCAACCGGCTTTAGGGTGGCCAACGATCTGGTCCAATGCTCATCTTGGGGTCGTCGCCTTGGCCTCCTCACACACCAACATTCACCTTGCAGGGACCAGACGCAGCTCCTCATGCCACAAGGAAAATTTTGCATCGCGACAGAGTTTTCCCAATCTACCACCACTACTGCCTAAAGTTATCGCCTCTGTCGATGTAGGACCACTGGCCTAGCTTCCACGTTGTATCATGGAACTCCCCTGAGGCCAAACCACATAGTCCAGTGGCCACCCGTGGCCCCGCCGCCATCAACCTTTGCAGACCATGGATCTGGCCAAGAAGCCAAAGATCCAAGCCGAGGACACATGGTGGCCACCGTGCTGCCGGCCCCATCACCTCGGTGCGCAGCACTAGCCCCTCGTTGTGCAGCAACTTCTGCCGCTGTGAAGCCTCATCTAGCGCATACTGCCGTCATGCCATCTTCGCCTTCTCGCTAGAGGGAAGACCCCGAAAGCAGCACACAAGCATTTCCCGATGATGCCTCGGTCGGCAACGAAGGGAGAGGTGAAGGAGGGTTAGGCCCTCGCGAACACAGACTGGGTGCCTTGGTACATGCCTCAGAGCCGCATGGGAGCAGAGCCTGTTTCAACAAACTAGCATTATAAAATCAACAACAGTAACAATTACTAACCAACAAAAGGGAAGCACGTACTCCGTAATCCAAACAGACCATGTATGTAAAATAATTCACACACACAACTTAAAAAAAAATCCCGTGCATAATGTGCAATTTTAGGTGAGACGTGATCTATAATTAGCAAACCAAGGAATAATAACACGAACGGGAAGTAATACACTTCAAAGAGGTACCACCGGTAACCCAAAAAAACCTTGTAACAATAAATATCAACTTAAACACAGATCATTAGGCCTGACTGATTGATGGTCATAGGCAATTTATGTCAGATCAATTGTACTGGAAATCGAGAGGTCCGTCTCATGATCACGGGACGAACGCGTGGCAGTGCTATCCATTGTCGGATTTCGTGGACGATCAATATGTGAAGTCTTGTTTGTTAGCATGGCAACAATGGCAGGCATGGCTGGTCGGTCTCCTGGTGTTTGTTGGACGCATAGAAGTCCAACATCGATGCACCGTTTCAGCTCGGACAAGATCTCATGCTCAGAATCAGGATGAGGCAACACCATTGCTATGTCGAGAAGCTCCATTACCTTGTTCTGCTCCGACAATCCCCATACCTGCAAACCGAGAATTGCCAATTCTAGAATCATGCATAATGTTCCTGCTTCACTTCATGAAAAAAAAAACATTAAGTGTCTCAAGTGTCAACTAGTGTAAGATGCCAATGGATTGACGCACTCTCGCATGAAAATGTCGGTATTCAGGTTCAGTGTATTATGGTGTGGCCCCCTTTTCCTAATCTAATTTTGCATGTTAAATCACAAAATATTTTTTACTTCTCTCGCTATACCCTTGCAACAGATTACTAATTAACTACAACAAAATTGTGTTTGGTTAGGTTTACTGGTGGTTGCTTTGGTATAAGCTAAACATCAAACCAAACATTTTGTGTTCTTGTCGTTTTTGCGGGGGTATGTTCTTGTCTTTTTTGTTTGGCCTGTAAGCCAAAAAGCACACATTTATATGTTTATTGGCTTTGGTGGTTTATAATATAGCGTAAAATATGTAGTCCAAGGCTACAGTTAGCTCAATCCTGGAACTAGTTTGCTAAAAGACCTACAATATTCATAGAACAGACAGTACACTCCGTCTTGTCCACAGCAAACAACTCATAGTTTTGGAGATTAAAAATTCCTGCCTTCTTAGTAAATAGTTGTTTAAACTTCTTTCTGAAGAGGGTTTATGGTAACAATTGCTAAAAAATAAGTACTTTTCACAAAAAACACTGGCTGAAGTTGAAAGTAAGCCGATTGACTCACCATTCTGGAAGGGACTAATGAAAATCAAAGGGGAATTTTTTAGTAAAGGTAAATTTGTGATATGCTCTGGAGAAGGAGTACGTTTTTGGGAAGATAAATGGCTAGGTGATCAGACGCTTGCAACTCAGTACCCCCAACTATATAATATAGTCCACCGTAAGCATGATACTGTGGCGAATGTTATGAGATCAACTCTTTTAAATATTGGTTTTCGGAGAAGACTAATTGGGGATAAATGGGATCAATGGGCACACCTATGTCAACGTTTAATGATGATAAATTTAAATGACGATCTTGATAAGTTTATTTGGGGTCTAACATCCTCAGGGAAATTCACTGTTAAATCGACTTATGCTGATATGTTAAATGGACACACAAGATATCTTCGTAAGTATCTTTGGAAAATAAAAATCCCACTGAAAATAAAAATCTTTATGTGGTTCCTTAGTAAGAAAGTCCTATTAACCCGTGATAATCTAGTAAAGAGGAATTGGAATGAAAATACGAAGTGTTCTTTCTCTGACACCGAGGAATCAGTTGAACATTTGTTTATTTCCTGTCCTTTTGCTAAGCTTATTTGACGGGTTATCTTCGCTGCATATAATATTTCACCTCCATCCAATGTGACAAATATGTTTGGAAATTGGCTCAATGGAATTGACAAAGACGATAAAGCTAGAATTCACATTGGTGTTTCGGCTTTATGTTGGTCAATTTGGAATTGCAGAAATAACATTATTTTTAACAAAAAGGACTCTACTAATTTTTTGCAGGTTATCCACACTATGGTCCACTGGATCCAACTTTGGTTTTTCTTGCTCCCGAGGATCAGCGGGAGTGCATGGTTTCTGGATGCAATCGCCTTCGAATGGTTGTCCAGGGTATTTTCTACCAGGCTACTTGGCAGCATGCTAAGAGATCACAGGATGCTTAGATTACTTAGTAGTCTTTTATTTTTTCGAAGGTTGATTTTTGTATCGATCCTCGTTGATCCTTGAGTTGTAAACTTTGAATATTTCGTTGTTTAATAAAAGGCTGTGTACATCAACCGATGCAGAGACCGGGGTACACCCCATTTCGGAAAAAAAAAAACTAAACAACTCATAGCCATAGGCTGCTTTTCCAGAGCTCAACCAAACACATAGCACAACAAGTGAACAAACCCAACAGGAAGGACTTACATGTGAAAGGAGCCTCTGAGTGCTGCCATTCCTTTGTCCGCTGAGAGTCTCTAAGATGATAACTCCAAAGCTATAGACATCACATTTCAATGTCATCTCTCCTCGCTGCGCATACTCCGGGGCTGCATATCCCCTTCATGATACTCAAGTATATAAGTTTTTTTTCATATTAATATATCCCTTTATCGAAGAAATTATAAAAGATATAAATCGAGTTATCGAGTCAACACACTTTCTGTTGGTGAAAATGCAGTTACTTACGGGGAAACTACAATTGTCTGATCTGGCCCCGTTTGATCAATTGCGAACAATTTTGCAGTACCAAAGTCTGCAATCTTGGCCTTCCATTCGTCGTCTAAGAGAATGTTGCCTGGTTTTAGATCCCTGTGGATTACGCTCTTGTCAGATCCTCCATGAAGGTAGGCGACACCATGCGCGATTCCATGGATTATTTCCAGTCTTCTTGTCCAGTTCAGTGAAGCACGAATTTCAGTTGTTCCTGTAAGCACCAGATATGTGTGTTCAACAATATTTGATTAGTTACAAGTTCATGCTTGTTCATAGTCTTAAGGTCCCATTCAGAACGGTTGAATTTCTCATGAGGCAGTTCAGTAGATTAGAAGTTTAGAAATTTTGAGTACAAGGAACTTGGTGGTACCAAATATGTAGATGTTGAGGCTCTTGTTCTGCATGTATTCGTACACGAGTATCCGCTCCTTGCCCTGGCTGCAGTAAGCAAGGAGACGAAGTAGACTCCCATGCCGGAGCCCGGCCATTACTTCCACTTCTCTAGCGAAATCTTTTTTGCCTTTCCTGGTGAGAGCTGATTGTTTAAGCCTCTTGACCGCAATCATTCTTCCATCAGCCAGCTGGGCCTAATGATTTTTCAGTTTGAGATGTTAGTTCCGAAATGAATTTGGTGTTTGCCAATTTCTGGCTCTCTATATGTCAATGTCATGACTAATGAAAAATTATGAGTGAGAACGTGTCTCGACACGGATTCCTGTGGCCAAGTTATAGAAAGTCACTTGTTTATACTATGGTGTATATCTAGAAAAACATCACAAGTTTTTATAAGAAAGGGTTTGATATTAAAAGTCGGATAGACATATCCACCTGAGCAATAAAATACATTCATATTGTCGTGAATTCTTCAGATGTACAAAAAACCCCTCCCTTGCGAGTATGTATATGTTATGGTGCTGCTAGAGGGATGGCGTGAGAGGGCCGGCCGGGGACCTTGCCCACGGCCGGTGGCAAGAGGGAAGGGATTTCCTTCTTAATTCTTGCGCCCTCTCGTGCCATCGCTCTAGCAGCGCCCATGCGCGTGGGCATCCTCATCATATCCCTAGTAATTGAAAAGGACTAACCTTATAAACAACACCGAATCCACCTTGACCGATAATGTTAGTTTCGGAGAAATTTCCAGTGACATGCTTTAAAGTAGCAAGATTAACCGAATGAACAGCTATGGATGGATTTTGAGGAATAGCACCTGAAACAAGACCAAGATTATTTAACAAAATGTTGAATGATATGATTTAATGATTGTTTTGTCAAGTTTTTTTTTGAACGGTGTGATTAATTGATTATTAACAGCCTTATCAAATGTTGAGTTTCAGCGCTTAGATTTGACCGCTCCAGGACTTTGCACTTGCATTTACCACATGTTTCCCTTTTTTTCTCAGCCATGCAAAGTACTACCAACAAAAACAGGTAGTAAAAAATACAAAAAGGAGCCGTAGTGGAACTTATCCTATATAACTAAGAAGTTCATCCCCACTAACCTATTTCTCTTGACATGCAACTATGACACCTCAGCAGACCCACCACATAACTATATCATATCCACATCATCCATGCATGCAGACGAAGTGTGGATGGCTGCCCTATTCCTGTCACGCCTTTTCAGCTTTGCGGTTCTCTCCACGATGTTCTAAATTTTGGTTTTGCCGATAATTAGCACCCACCTGTTCATTACTCTAACTCTTCGCCTATCCCACCAACTAATTCAGAGTTTGGACTGCTGTTTCAGTGGGTGAAGTCTTATCATCTTCCCGTGATAGTGGTGGAAAGGAAGCGTTGCCGGACGGCCGGCCGGCAACCTTTTTATTACCTGTGCCCACCCCATTTGTGCCCGTCGTGCTCAGTTTTACTCTCGCTCTACTTTCCTAGACGATGCCATCAGTCTCCACTTCGGCTTCTCCAAGTCATGGTGTCATGAGCTTCCGAATCATGTATTCTTTCTCAAAGCCTTGGCAGCCGGTTCCACCTATCAATTTGTTGCTTAATCCGCAATTTGAAGGTGTTACTGTCCTTTCCAGATCTGCATTTGAAGATCTCAAATCCCTTCTTTTAGGTGTCGTTCATTGCTTGCAAATGGAGTAGACTTTAATTGTTTGGTACTTCTTGCTTATTGAATTTCTTTGTGAACAAATATGTCTCGATGTGCAGCTTCCCGAGAGAGCAAAAGCAGACAAACCATGCGAAGATTCTTGCATGCTTCGGTTCATTCACGCAGTTGCACGATCATACTTTTTCTTGTGCCATCTAGCTTCATGACTCAATATGGCATCGCGGTTGCCATGAGGAGACTATCCTAGGCGCTTCATTCTTCCCCCCTATATTGTTACTTTGAAGTTTAAGCTTATACTCTGTGTGTTGGTCTTGGCAAGATGGTTCATGTTTTTTTGCCGCTGCCAATGGAATCTACCTTCGATAAATTCACTCTGTATTTTTTGAACAAGGAGAAGAAGCACATATTGTTCTCTTGCAATCGAAATTATGTCCGATTGAAGGCTTCATCTATTTGGCTTGCAATGGAATTCCAGTGTGTATGCAGTATCCTTTGCAATGGAAATTCGGTGTGCACTTTTTGAACAAGGAGAAGTAGCACATAAATTCAGTGTGTATGTTTTCCGTTGGTCTATGATTTCCCATATTACCGTTCTCAGTTTCTTGACTAAAAGCAATGATATTGTAGCCTAACCAAATTGAATGCTTCATATATCTTAGGCATGCATTTCACAAGTAATCTGACTTCCTATATGTATATAAAGTATAATACGACAGATACCCATAAGATTGCTAAAAAATTATGTACTTAAAATATTCTTTTCAATTTCCTCTTTACAAAAATTTGTGGTTTCAGTTGTTTTATATATCAATTTTATATTTTTACATGTTGACTAAAATTTTCCGCAGCATCGCGCGGGGTATCATCTAGTTTACCTAGTATTCTGCGCCTCATTCTCCACCAGATCAGGAAGACGACCAGAAGAACAGTAACAGCAGAAGCTACAGGTGCCACAACAAGTGCAATCGGGAAGCTTTTCCCACCACCTGATTCCGGATCATCTGCTATGGAAGACAATAAACAGTATTTATTCAGCATTAACTGATTTTCAGTTCAGTATCAGGCATGTTTTCCATCTTCAGAAAGGTTTTGCCTCCATTCATCATACTTATGGTAAGAGTTTAGATCTTACTATAAGGGGAGCAAACAGAGAGCTCCAAACAAACTAAGTTCGAAAGAGGACCATACTCCCGACATCACACCAGCACTCTTACTTTTATGTGGCTGCCAGATTATATAAGTATCAAACATGATAGTTTTTCGGGGAAGAATGTGTTTGATGTGTGTATCAGTGTATATTCAATTTGTTTCAAAAACAAACAGATGCATTACAAGAGTAGTGCGTGTGGATGGATAATCTGTGCATACCAAATTCGGATATTGACAGCCTCACGTAGAGATCCTGCCCTTTGTCGCTGAAACGAACATCAACAATGGTATCCGCCCACATGATGCAGCCCGAACTGTCGCTACCTTCTTCTTGTATATAGGCGGCGGCGCAAGCCAAGCACGAGCAGTTGGCTTTGCACCTCGCCTTGCACTGCTCCAGGGTGACACCGGTGGCCACGGTGGCATTATGCGTGTCGGGAAGCTTCACCCCCGGCACCACCATGAAGCCGTCCGTCGGGCAGTCCAGGTCCGCGTCTCGTCCACACCCGTCAGCGAACTTCAAAGACGACGATGACTTGCGGCTGAACCCTGGGATGCAGCCGCAGCGCGACGACGCCACGCTGGGGTTGCAGAGGCCGAACGGCCCGCACCTGCCGTAGTTGTCGCACTCGCCATTCGGTCCCGTGAAGAGGGGGATCCACGCCCGGCTGCTCGCCTCCCACACCAGCCGTTGCGCCACGCCGGTGTGGTTCACCACGACGCGAGTCAGCGGCGCGCCGGGCAAGGCGGTGTACCCGTAGGTTGTGTCCGTCCCGCTGCCGGTCACGTACAGCCGGTACCATTGCGAGTACCCCGTTGCCTCCGGGACGCCGTTGAAGTAGACTCCGTTCCAGGGCCCCGTACGGTACGTCTTCGCGTTGCCCTGCCATAGCACCAGCTCCGGCATCCCGGCCCCCTCCAGGGTCCGGCTATAGTCCCCCGGAGACGGGTCGTCCGCCGATCGCCACGATGTCAGTGTCCACACGGTTCTGGACCAAGAGTACTTGCCCAACTTCATGCCCGGCAGCAAGGTGTCGGACGGAGAGTCGAACGATTGCCACAGGTAGGCGTCGCTGCTGCCGTTGCGCACGACAAGGTTGCCCGACTCCAGAAGCTGAGCTGCCACGGCGGAAGCACCGCCGGACATTTCAGAAGACCAAACCGGCCGGCGGGAGCCGTCGAGCAGGACGAGGCTGCCGGCGTCGTTGAACACCAGCATGCCGGACCTGTCGACGAGGGGGTTGACGCGGTTGGCTACCCAGTAAACGGTGTCGTTTGACACCGAGAACCATATGCCAAGGTACCTCTTGGTGGACACGCCGGGAGAGAAGAAGCCCAGGGTGAAGGAGCCGCCGCCATCCGAGATGAGCGTCGCACCGTCGGTGAGGTTCTGTCCTTTCTCGAGCGTGTCAGCACCCAAGGTTTGGGTGCAAAGGAGGAAGGTGCATGTCAACAGGAGGAGGAGCTGGTCGTCGTTTGGCCTCATCACGGATGTTTCTTCTTTGCAGCTCAAAAACTGAACACTGTTTCATAGCTTGAACCGGGAACATCCGGATAACGTCGTGGGTACTTGAAAGTTGAAAACAACTATTTTTGGCTCAACTAAATTCGAACAGCTTGCATTATATTCATTTGAATTTTCAATGTGACGGAAGGAGGACAGAGCGATCATACACATAAGAAATACTATAAGCTCGAGCAAGTGGCTCTAGTCTTTTAGCAATACTTATCAAAGACTGGATCAAAGCGAGGCGCATCGGATATGCCAATATGACTCAAGCAAATTGGAGAACCCTACAGCACCGTGCAGGTCGTCGCTATACCAGTGGTGTTGCCATCTACAGGCCGGGGACGTTGCAATCGTCAACGCGGTTCTTGACATAAAAAAAAATAAACTCCTGCTAAATCATACTATAATACCGGGCAATTCTGCAATGTCAGGTGAGTTCTAGTGGATTTAGGGAGAGCTCTTTCTAAGCACAGAATTCTATCTCCATGATAAAGAACATCCTCGAGCAAGATTATGTCTGTGTTAGGTACAGCTGCTTTTCCTTTTCTACCTATTGGTCTGAGTTTGTACAGGGTACAGCTGGGGTGTGGATGCAGTTTTGCAAATCTTTTATGTGCTTAACTAAATCCAGGTTATCATATCATAGCTTATAGGTAGCATTTGGAACTTTTCCTGCTGAATTCTATCAGACATTTTGGGATACCATTAAAGACGACCTTCTAGAAATGTTTAGTGTTTTACACGCTGGACAGCTAGAATTATTTCGTCTAAATTTTGGTGAGATTATCTTGTTACCCAAAGTTAAAGAGGTAGAAAGGATCCAACAATTAGACTCATTTGCCTCTTAAATGTAAGTTTCAAGATATTCGCGAAAGTGGCCACCATTAGACTGAATATAATGGCTGATCATGTGGTCAGGCCATCGCAAACCGCCTTCATGCAAAGACGCAATATCCTAGATGAAGTTGTGGTTCTACATGAGCCTCAGATATGTACGCAACTTTCATTCAATTTGGGCATTTTCATCTGAGCAAGTCTGGTGGCCTAATAAAATCCATCTTTACGGACTGTTCTGTTTTGACAGATTCTGTCTTTTATTTCGCATTGCCTCTTTTGCTATGTTGGATGGATTTCTTTGATCCATTAATGTCCAGTAGCTTTGTGCAATGTCCAGAAGTGTTAAGAATGATTGTGTCACCTCTGAATATATGAATTATGCACTGATCCTCTAATGAGTTGTTTCGAGTTTGGTGTGGAGGAAGTTTTCAAGGGTCAAGAGAGGAGGATGATATACTATGATCAAGAAGAGTGAAAGCTCTAAGCTTGGGGATGCCCCGGTGGTTCACCCCTGCATATTTTAAGAAGACTCAAGCGTCTAAGCTTGGGGATGCCCAAGGCATCCCCTTCTTCATCGACAACATTATCAGGTTCCTCCCCTGAAACTATATTTTTATTCCGTCACATCTTATGCACTTTGCTTGGAGCGTCGGTTTGTTTTTGTTTTTTGTTTTGTTTGAATAAAATGGATCCTAGCATTCACTTTATGGGAGAGAGACACGCTCCGCTGTTTCGAGGAAAGACTTAAGAAGAGACTTAGTAGTTGGAAAGGTAAAATGCTATCCCTTGGAGGAAGATCGGTGCTCATTAATGCAGTTCTCACCAATATGATGTTGTATATGATATCCTTCTCCATTCTGCCAAAAGGTGTATTACACAAACTCGATTATTATAGATTGATATTTTTTTGGCAAGGGGATAGTGAAAAAAAAATTATTGACTGGTCAAGTGGTCTGTCGTATGCCGACCTAAAGATATAGGTGGGCTAGGAGTTTACGACCTTGATGTCAAGAACTCAGCCTTATTAGGTAAGTGGCTTTATAAGCTACTAACCGAAGATGGCGTATGACAGACCATGGTTAGAAGAAAGTACATAGGCGCCAAAGCGTTATCCCGGATCCTTTGGAAATCGGGAGACTCGCATTTTTGGGCTGGCCTAATGGCAACGAAGAAATTCTTCTTCAGATATGGTACTTTCAATATTAAGGATGGATCATAGATACGGTTCTGGGAGGATACATGGCTCGGTAATAGGCCTCTCTCTGAACAATATCCAGCGTTATATAGCATTGTTCGTCGCAAAAATGATACCATTGCATTAGTAATGGCAACCTCACCCCCGACAGTGACGTTTAGACGAGATTTAATCGGTCCAAGACTTCTCGCATGGAATGCCTTACTGTTACATTTGGAATCCATTCAATTGTCTGAAGGATAAGATGAATTTCGTTGGAACTTACATTTCAATGAAAAATTCTCTGTAAGTTCTTTGTACAATACCATTATCCAACCGGAAATACCAGTTGATAAAAACAAGAAGATTTGAAAGATGAAAATACCCCTTAAAATTAAAAAAATTGGCTGGTATTTGAGTCGAGGAGTAATCCTCACCAAAGATAATCTTGCGAAACGCAATTGGCATGGGAGTATGCAGTATGTTTTTTGTCAACACAATGAGAAAATAAACACTTGTTCTTCCAATGTTGCTTTGCCAGGTCTATATGGTCATGCATCCAAGTAGCTTCTGATCTGTATCCCCCGACTAGTGTGGCCAATATCTTTGGTAATTGGCTTCATGGTATCGATCACAGATTTAAAACGTTTATTAGGATGGGGGCGCTTGCCATTATATGGTCGCTATGGCTATGTAGAAATGACAAAGTTTTTAATGACAAAAAATGTTCTCTCTTGCAGGTTATCTACAGATGTACCGCTACTCTCCGTTCCTGATCTGCACTGCTGAGGGTGGAGAGCCTCGACCTATTTACGGAGGTCTGTACATGGTTGGAGGACACGGCGAGGGATACTTTTTCCCTACATGGGTGGCAGCATAATCTACGGATCGGGCCTCCGCCTTCACCTTAGGCGTTTACAATTGCTCATGTGTGATATGTAATTCGTCTTTTTTAGCACTCTAGACTTTTGAGACTTTTTAAATGGCTGTGCATCTTACCTATGCAAAGGTCGGGTGTAATTGCTTCTCTATAAATAATAAAGCGCCCATTATCAAAATAAAAGGGTAGCATTTGGAGCTCAAATAACAAGAAAACATTTAAGGGAGTTGACCCAAGAATAAATAGTTGGAAATATGAGCTGATGCATCTGTTGGCGATACGGATATTAGATACTACACTAGTAAAAGTGTTGCACCTAAACCATTTGGATATATATCAAAAAATCATTGAACAAAGTTAATCTCAATATCCAAGTGAAAACTGAAAATGCAACGAAATCGTCATGGATATATACACCTAGAAACTTCATCAGATCATGTCCGAGACCGGTCTCTCAAAACAAGCCAAGTGCTTGGTTGCACTTTCACAATATTCGCAGCAAGGTCAACACATATATGTACTCGAGGACTTTAAAGCGAGCTTGTGAAAGGGAATATTTGATGTTACCAAGGTGGATGAAGCTTTATTAGTCAATAATAATGAGATATCACGTGAGATACCAGTCAGGAGATTGGTATTCGATAATGTTGGCACCCGGGTCAAACCTTCTAGAAATCCAGATATTGTTTCTGCATTTTTTGAAACGTACCGTCTGATTGAAAATGATAAGTCAGCAAAACAGTTTCAACAAGATCTCATTAAACATCATTGGCGGAGGCACGACAATTAGGATTTATTTGTATTTCTAACCATTTGTTATTTGTTAAATTGTTGTTGTATTATTTGATTCATACTGTATCAAAACTTTTTTGTAATTCGGACTATTGTCTGTATTGTATGACAATAAACATTTGTTGTAATAATTTGAATATGTAATTCCGACCGATTGTGATATTTATAAAACCCTGCGTTGCAGTTTTGTTTCACTGGTGGAAAAACAA
>NC_061514.1:9069744-9128626 GCF_022539505.1 Lolium rigidum | reverse complement strand
GTTTTACTACATCTTTACTTTCTGCAATATTTCACTATCTCTTCGCCGAACTAGTGCACCTATACATCTGACAAGTGTATTTGGTGTGTTGGGGACACAAGAGACTTCTTGCTTTGTGGTTGCAGGGTTGCTTGAGAGGGATATCTTTGACCTCTTCCTCCCTGAGTTCGATAAACCTTAGGTGATCCACTTAAGGGAAAACTTGTTGCTGTTCTACAAACCTCTGCTCTTGGAGGCCCAACACTGTCTACAGGAAAAGAAGCGTGAGTAGACATCAGCCTCCGTGGTTGATGAATGATGTGAATTGAGGTGAATTGTATGGCCAAGCCCTGTGCAGTTCCCAGGTTGACAGTTGGTCTTCACTGGGAGGCCAAGCTCATGGGGAGAGGTGCTCATACTAGAGTTTATAAATGAAAGGTTATGGTTGATGATCCGCGTATCGTGTTACGATGATTCGGGGTTATCCCGACGGATGAAATCAAATATTGTGGCACAAGTGTGCAACCTCGCATAGTGTAAACCTATTCGAATAGCCGTGTCCACGGTTACGGACGAGTTGGAAAGGCCATACAGTTTCCGGTGTTAGAATCTTAAAACTGTTGATGATGAATGGTGATCAGGGTTGAATCACAACAATGTTGTGGGAATGACACTAATGTTCCCACTTGAGTTAGTTAGCACATGAATATGTCTTTATAAAATGCTTGTGAACTAAAACTGGCTTTATGCAAATAAACTAGAGCTTAGCCCCCTTACTAAAACTGTTAGCACTTACATTAGTATTAGTTTGCGAGTACTTAAAGTACTCACGGCTGTGTCCCTGGCTATTCAAATGGCCAGACTATGAAGAGGAGCAGCAGTACGAGGAGGACGGTCAGCAGGACCTCTACCACAACTAGGAGTCTGCTGACGTCAAGCGTTGGCCTGTGGACTATAGAGTCCCTTATTCTTTACGCTTCCGCTATGAACTTGTGTCTGTTCGTTGGCCAGTTCGTTGATCAATAGATCAACTATTTGTGTAATATGGATCATGTGATTCCAATTTGTAAGACTTTATGACTTGTAATAAATGATGATTGTGATACTTAACTATTATGCCTCGCAACAACAATACTCCTGGGATTGCGATGTATGACATAATAGGCATCCGGACTTAAAAATCCGGGTGTTGACAAGTTGGTATCAGAGCCATTGTTTGACCTTAGGAGACCCTAGTTTAGAATGGACGTTCTGACAAAGTTAGTTTCACAAAACAAAGGAAATGAATACTTGCAAAAACTTATACCCCTCTTTTCCTTGAGATCTTTCAAAAATGATATGCCATGCTCTTCCTTATAACAAGTACTTAAAATTTTGCCACAGTTGCTCACTCTCTAACTTACTCATCCATTCCCTTTCAGATGGAGCCGACCAACGTGAAGTTTTACCAGCTCGGGAACGGCGGGGACTTGATCTTCGAGAGGGACCTTGACGGCCTTTCGGACTCCCTTGGTCGCCCCCACCCCGAGTTTCACGGAGTTGAGGTCAACGACCAGCACGGAGGGGAGCTTCAGTGGATTATCACCGCTGACTTGAGGGGCAAGGTGGAGCCTCCCACTTCTGAGAGGATCCTCTTTTCCTTTAGGGAAAGCAGCTGGCTGGACGGACTCGCTCGTGCCCTTCAGGAGGGACTTGCGCGTCTGTGCGGACAGAACGTGGTAGCTGTGCTTGCGTCTCGCTTTGCTCACCATGCAAGGCGTGATGCCTTTGGAGTACCCATGCAGATACAGATGCACCCCCAGCTGAGGCACCATGTGGACCATCTGGACTACATGCTGTACCAGACCCAGAAGGAGCTGGATAACTCCCGTGGTTATGCGAACAAGACTCACTTTGCACTGACTCAGCATGGTGAGGCCATCAAGATGCTCAACCAGGACCGCAAGTCACTCCGCTTGCAGCGTGCCAAGAAGGATGCTACTATAGTGCGCCTTCGCGCCAAGATAGCAGCCTTAGAGATCACGGTCAAGGCCCAGGAGGACCAGCTGAGAGAGCTTGAGGATGACGATGGAGGCATCGACCTTTAGGGAGGAGGAGCCTTCCTGAGTGACGACGACGACTTTGAGGAGGAGGAGGACCCCGAGGAGGTGGACTACGAGTTCCTTGAGGCCGCAGAGGATGGGATCATCCCCATCGATGTGGACGTCGATGTTGAGGAGTAGTTGCACTAGACCACATATGTAGGTGTGACTTGTACCCCGTCCCTTGTATCGTAGCATGAAGGGTTCTTAAAACCCTGGGTATGAGTATGTATCCGGTTCCTTGTATCGTAGCAGGAGGAAAAGGGTTCTTAAAACCCTAGTTGTGTTAGTATGTAATCTGTGATGCATGAATGAATGAATGAATGTTGTGTGTTATCAGCAAAAAGATTTACAAGTTTTAAAGGTTTCTCAAAACTTACCCAAACAAGACATAGAATTTCCCTCTTATCTCATAATCTGTCTACATGTTCAGATGGCTCGTCCGAATCGCAACACGAATCTGGATGCAATGATGCAACTGCTGCAGACCCTGATGGCAGGCAGGGAGACTGACAGAGCTGAACGCCAAGCCAACATAGCAGCATTGCAGCAACTGGCCAACAACAACTTTGGACATGGCAACCATGATCACCCTGGGTCCAAACTCAAGAACTTCCAGAACACAAACCCCCTGTCTTCAGCAAGACTTAAGAACCTTTAGATGCAGACGACTGGCTGCAAACCATGGAGAATAACCTTGAGGTGGCTGGAGTAGAGGCCAATGAGAAAGTGTTGTTTGCCACGCACTACTTAGCCGGACCAGCTAGAGCCTGGTGGACCAGCACTCGTGCCATGAACGGAGGTCAGGTCATGACTTGGGCAGATTTCAAGCTCAAGTTCAGCAAGTACCATGTGCCCCCGGGTCTTATCAAGAAGATGAGGGATGCGCTCCGTGAACTCAAACAAGGCAGGATGACGGTGGTAGAATACCGCGACAGGTTCCTTACCCTGTCAAGGTACGCCCCCGAAGAGACTGACACCACTGAGAAGAGGCAGGAGAGATTCCTGAACGGGCTGCATGATGAGATGCAGACTGTCCTTGTCAACATTCCCTTCGCCGACCTAGAAGCCCTAGTGGACTCTGTCATCCAGATGGAAGGCAAACTCAACCAAGCCAATGAGAACCGCAAACGTCGTATGATGCACCAGAGTGGGCCCAGCAATGCCCCTAAGTATCGCCCCAGCTCAAGCGGAGGTTTCACTCCCAGAAACAACAGCAAACCCCAGATGCAGACTTCACGCCCGGGTTATCAAAACCGGAGTGGAGGAAACCCCAGGCCAGGAGGCCATCACAACAACAACAACTACAACAACGACAACAACTTCAACCGCGCTCCGCCGAGAGCCCCCAACCACAACAACCCCAACACCAACACCGCCCCCAGAACCGGAAGCAGCCATCCCCGTTGCAACCAAGGACAAGGCCACCATCACTTGTTATGAGTGTGGTGTAGTGGGGCACTACTCCAACGAGTGTCCCAAGAGGCTCGCCAAACTCGCAGGCAACACCGCAGCACACTACGCAGCGGCAGCGCCCGTGTCTCCACCGGCAAAAAGTTCGCCCCCAACAACCCCAATAACCGCAGTGGCCGTCTCTTTCACATGAATGCTGAAGAAGCCCAGGAAGCACCAGATGTTGTACTGGGTATGTTTTCTGTTAATTCAGTACTTGCCAGAGTGTTGTTTGATTCCGGAGCATCTCATTCTTTTGTCACCGAAGATTTTGCATCCACCAGTAAAATCCAACCTATCAGTTTGAAACATGTTATGATAGTTCAAATTCCCGGATCAACCACCAAAGCCAGAAAATTTTGCAAAAATGTACCCATCAAAATCCATGAAGTAGATTTCTATGCCAACCTGATTATTCTGGGAACCAAAGGTTTGGAAGTGGTACTAGGAATGGACTGGATGGCAAAACACCATGGATTGATTGACTGTGCCAAGAAAGCCATCACCATGACTAGCAGCACCGGTATACTAGTAGAGCACATCTCTGAAAGATTACCCCAAAAATTTACCTGCAACCAAGGTGTAGCCAATCCAACTCTGGATCAAATCAGGGTCGTCTGTCGATACCCTGATGTGTTTCCCGAAGGTCTACCCGGTATGCCCCCAGATCGGGATATCGAGTTTATCATTGAGTTAATCCCTGGAACAGGACCTATAGCCCAAAGAGCCTATAGCATGAACCCAGCAGAGCTAGTGGAGCTGAAGAAACAACTGGATGAACTTTTAGCCAAAGGTCTGATCCGGCCAAGTGCGTCACCTTGGAGATCCCCAATCTGATTTGTGGACAAGAAAGACGGTGCCAGTCGTTTATGTACGGATTATCGTAAGCTTAACGATGTCACCATCAAAAACAAGTACCCCTTGCCAAAGATAGAAGACCTGTTTGACCAGTTGACCGGAGCCACGGTGTTCTCTAAGATTGATCTTAGGACTGGTTATCATCAGCTGAAGATCCGTGCAACGGATATCCCAAAGACTGCCTTCACCACCAGATATGGGTTGTATGAGTACAACGTCATGTCATTTGGATTGACCAATGCCCCAGCTTATTTCATGAACCTCATGAATAAGATCTTCATGAACTTTTTGGATAAGTTTGTCGTTGTTTTCATCGATGACATACTTATCTACTCCAAAACCGAAGAGGAACATGAGCAACATTTGGAAATCATCCTAGAAACCCTTAGACAACACAAGTTGTATGCCAAGTTCAGCAAGTGCGAGTTTTGGTTAAAGGAAGTAGGATTCCTGGGACATATCTTGTCTGCAGGAGGAATAGCCGTAGATCCCGCCAAGATCAAAACAGTGGAAGAATGGAAAGCCCCAACTACCCAGACAGAAGTCCGTGCCTTTCTCGGATTGGCCGGATACTACCGTAGGTTTGTTGAAGGATTTTCCAGCATAGCCCGACCAATGACCCAACTGTTGAAGAAGGACAAGAAGTTTGAATGGACGGAGAAGTGTGAGGAAAGTTTCCAGACACTGAAAACCAGACTGACCACAGCCCCAATCCTAATCATGCCTGATATCACCAAACCATTTGATGTCTACTGTGATGCGTCCAAGATTGGTCTTGGATGTGTGTTGATGCAGGAAGGCAAGGTGATATCTTATCTGTCCCGGCAACTGAAGTAACATGAGCAGAACTACCCCACCCATGACCTAGAACTTGCAGCCGTAGTTTTGGCACTAAAGGTGTGGCGTCATTACCTCATGGGTAATCGATGCGAGATCTATTCTGACCACAAGAGCCTGAAGTACATCTTCACCCAGAAAGAACTCAACATGAGGAAGAGGAGATGGTTGGAACTAATAAAGGATTATGATATGGAAATTCACTACCACCCCGACAAAGCCAATGTAGTGGCAGATGCCCTGAGTAGACTGTCGTGTCAGTTAAATTCCATGATAGCATCAGAACAACCCAGCCTATACCAAGAGTTTGAGCAGTTCAGAATGGAACTAGTCAGTGAAGGATTCCTAGCCAGCATAGAGCTTCAGCCCACCTTGATTGGCCAGATCAAGGAAGCCCAGAAGGGAAATGCCAGCATTAACGGAATCAAGAACCAGATATCTGCAGGGAAAGCACCGGGATTCACTTTAGATGAAGAAGGAGTTCTTTGGTATAAAGAACGCATGTGCGTACCATCGGACTTAGAGTTGAAGCAAGTCATTCTGCAGGAAGCCCATGATACCCTTTATTCTATCCACCCAGGCGGTACCAAGATGTACCAGGATTTGAAGGAACAATTCTGGTGGCATGGAATGAAGAGAGAAATTGGAAGATACATCGCCAAGTGTGACATCTGTCAGCGAGTCAAGGCAGAACATCAGCGACCCGCAGGACTGCTGCAGCCACTGCAGATTCCGGAATGGAAGTGGGACTCAGTAGGAATGGACTTTATCACGGGACTGCCCAAATCCAGCAAAGGCAATGACTCCATCTGGGTAGTCGTCGATAGACTGACCAAAGTAGCCCATTTCATCCCTGTCAAAACCACCTACCAAGGCCCAAAGTTAGCTGAGCTGTATATCTCCCGAATTGTAGCCCTGCACGGAACCCCAAAGTCGATAGTATCAGACAGAGGATCACAGTTCACCTCAAGATTCTGGCAGAAAGTACATGAAGGACTCGGAACCCGGCTAAATTTCAGCACAACCTATCACCCGCAGACTGATGGACAGACTGAAAGAGTCAACCAGATACTAGAGGATATGTTGAGAGCCTGTGTACTGGAGTACGGATCCAAGTGGGAAGACTGCCTGCCTTATGCAGAGTTTTCATACAACAACATTTACCAAGTCAGCTTACAGATGGCCCCCTTTGAAGCCTTGTACGGAAGGAAATGCCGTACCCCTTTGAACTGGTCGGAAGTCGGAGAGAGCCAAGTCTTCGGACCCGATGTTCTTCGAGAAGCCGAAGAGAAGGTGCACAAGATCCGAGAGTACCTCAAGACGGTGCAGTCAAGACAGAAGAGTTACGCAGACAAGAGACGTCGAGAGATGACCTTTGAGATCGGAGATTTTGTCTACCTCAAGGTGTCACCCCTCAAAGGAATGCAGAGATTCCAGTTGAAAGGAAAGCTTGCACCCCGATATGTCGGACCCTTCAAAGTTCTCAGCCGCAGAGGTGAAGTGTCTTATAAACTGGAGCTACCAGAAGAAATGGTGGCTGTACATGACGTGTTCCACATCTCACTCCTCCGGAAGTGCCTAGAAGTCCCCGAGAAGACGGAAGTGTTCAAGAACATCGATCACCGCTCGGTGGATATCAACACTGATTTGACTTACCGCGAAGTGCCTATCCGCATACTGGAGGAAGCCTACAGAACCACCCGCACCCGAAGTATCAAGTTTCTGAAGATACAGTGGAGCAACCATACCGAAGATGAAGCCACCTGGGAGCGGGAGGAAGACATGAAGAAAGAGTACCCAGATCTCTTTAGTACCTAATTTTCTTTTAGATCTCGGGACGAGATCTTTTGTAAGAGGGAAGGGTTTGTAACATCCCAATTTTCAATAAAAAGAAAAGAAGCAGAATTCCAGAGATCAAAATTTCAAACCAACAAAAACTTTTCTTTTGCATATAGTACCCTGCCTAGGACTTGTGCATTTGAGTGATATGCCATGATGATTGTTAATATATGTGTGCTATAAAAACCTAAAGTGATCATGTGAAGATCACCAACCAAATAAAGCAAAAAGAGGAAGAAATCAAATAAAAGAAAAACCCTAAAACCCTCACATATGCTCTATGGCATTTTTTAATAAATTTTGACCCTAGACCAAGTTGGTCTTCACCATTAGTTGAATAATGTTACTAAACACTTATTACAACTTTTGGGATCAAAGAATTACAAATCAAATGGTTTTCAAATACAAAACTTGCTCACATGGAATGATGGTCAAATCTGCCCATTATAATCTGGTCACTACTTTGAGCCCCTGTATTTCAAAAAAATTAAACTAAACTTGCCCAACTCTAGGCATGTCATCCAAGAGGACACCAAGGTGAACACTTTTTGTGAAGATCACCATGCCAAATTATTTCTAGATCAATAGCTATGCTCATCCAAAGTTGCAACTTTTTATTAAGTTCAACAATCTCACACTTGTCAAATTTTGGCAATTCTTTGAATTCAAAAATTTCACCACCACACTCCCTCATCTCTGGTCATTTCTAACTAAAGGAATTACTCACAATTCAACACTTGCAAGTTTTTGAATTAAATCAAATTTAAACAAAATTCACAAATAGCATCTATGTGACTATTTGGCACTATTTGAAATAGTGCTCTACACAAACCTAATCTACACCACACTACTCTAACTGGTTCCCCTGCCCCCTCTAACCATCAATGACCCACAGTAACCCTAAGGAGAGAGGAGGGCAAGCTAGGGCATGGCCATGCCGGCCATGTCGCCACCCCGACGCACCTCCCCTCTCTCCCTTGCTCTCCAACCCTGGCCACCTTGCCAACGCTCGCCACCACACCCTACTGGACGTGCTCGAGCTAGCCCTGGTCGAGGAGGAGATCGACAGCAGCCGGAACACACGCGCCCAGTGGTGGCCACGCCATGCCGCTCGCGTCGCGCGTGGCGCACCACAGACGCGCCCCGGCCACGTGCGACACCACCGCCTCGAGCACCCCTGGACCCCCTGTGAGCACGTTGAGCACCTGCGTGAAACCGCGATGCCGCCAGACACGCGCGCAGCACCGACCCCTGCTCGCCGTCGCCGGAGACGGTGACAAGATCCCGTGACGCCGCCGCCAGACACGGACGCAATACGTCACGCACAGACGCCGCCCGACCGTGCCATTGCTACCTACAGCCTCGCCTGGACGAGGAGAACACCGTAGCACCCTTGCCTAGCTCAACCGCTCGCCGGAGGAGCCGCGCCAGGGTCGACTTCTTCACGGCCCCGCAGCACCCTCGCCCGACTATAAAAAGGGACCTCCCCTCGTCAATCTGAGCACACCATCGCCTTCCCCTCTTCATCCTCGACCACCTCGACCACTTCCCCAACTCTATTAGCCACCGAAGTTCGCCAATTTAGCCGCCGGAGCCCGCCAGTACCCCACCTCGCCGCCGACGATTGGAGCCGCCCCAGGACAAGCCGCCGGTACCAGGAGCTCCGCCGTCGTCCACATCTACCCCGAGCACACTGCTAAGCCTCGCCGGACCCACGGTTCTTCCTCCGACCCCCTACCTGAGCCGCCGGCGAGCCTCGCTCTCGTCGTCGACGACGACGAGTGTGAGCCGTTGGATCCTGTTCTGATCCAACGAGCCACAGCCCTCGTACCGATTCGCCAGTTACGTTCCGCTGACAGGTGGAGCCCCCTGTCAGGCAGCCCACGCGTGCGTGGACGCGTGGTGGGCTGGCTTGGGCCGTTTTTAAATCAAATAGGCCCAGTTAGTTTCCCGCCGGCCTGTTTATTTCAAATTAAGCTTAATTGATTTAGTTTGAATTCCACACTGGACCCAACTTTGAAATTGCATAGAATCTGTTTGGCTTGGCCAAATTTAGAAAAACTTTATATGGTTGGAAAGCTAGTAAAAATATCTACAATATGCCACTGGTCTCATGTCAAGATTTGATGTAGAATTATTTTGATAAAAAGAAGAAGGCAGAGACTTTTCCCTATTAAAATTATTATTAAAAATCAACCAAAATAGATAATTAAATAATTCCAACTCTCATAGCTCACATTTGACTTACACTAATTGTTTCTGCAAGAAAATGGTGTGGTCACTTTGCATGATCATGCCCTAGTTAAAATAGTGGACAATATGGCTATTTTAGTAAAGTAATATTGTCCAAAACTAGTAGGTAAATCATATGAAGTATTATGCTTCATTTAAATCTAGTCCCAAATGAATTCATGTGATGTTTGTACCCCTGGTCCAAACACTCCTATATGAAATACTTGGAGATTTAAACCATGGGTAGGATTATTAAATGGTATGAGGTGGTTTACCTCATTTAAATTGTGTTCTCAATTAATGATCATGAATGGTTGACCTAGGTCAATAGAAAATTCATGAATGATTGTTGATAACTTAAATCTTAAGAAGTTTTCGATGAGAGGAAATTATTCCTCAAAAAGCATATGGAAACTATCATTTACATATGTAATGAGAGGAAATTATTTTCTTCAAACAACATAACCAATGCACCTTAATTAGGTTCATTGTGTGCTTAGAGTAAATGGTGTGCATATATGTGTTGTTTGGAATAGCCATTGAATTAGTTGAGTGATTATACATCGTATTCAAATTTAGACGCTAGTACCGGAGAATACCCGGAAGAGGAAGGTTGCTACCAAGAGGAGGAGGAGGAAAACTTTGAGAACTACCAAGGCAAGCTAATATTCTTGCATAGTGCAAAGTTCTACCAAGAACAAGGCACTCTTATCTTTTCTTATGAATCATGAACCTATCCCAAGTTTTACTACAAGCTTTACTTACCAGCCTTATTGCTTTGGTTTATCAAAGTACTTTTTGATTCATGATTCAATGGGGTTAATGTTAGATTAGTACTATAGTATCCAACTTAGCCTAACTAGCATTCCAAATAGTTAGCACCCCTCGTGACTAGATGCTAGTGCTAATGTTAAAACTTGACTACTCTAGATGGGAACATGTGACTTGAAATGAATTTGAAACTTTAGAATGATGATGCATTCCATTGAATGAATTTTGAAGGTGAATATGACCAAGAGAAGATAATGATTTTTGATTAAAAACTAATATTGGTTTGGATGCGATACCTTTCCAATTCATAAGTACCCCCACAATATCTGATGATGGGTAAGGGCTTAACTAGAAATTTATGTACCTTTGTATGGGTTCCCTCTGAACACACGTCATAGGGGTTATGCCGAGGCTGCCTCCGTGGTTGATGAATGATGTGAATTGAGGTGAATTGTACGGCCAAGCCCTGTGCAGTTCCCAGGTTGACAGTTGGTCTTTACTGGGAGGCCAAGCTCATGGGGAGAGGTGCTCATACTAGAGTTTATAAATGAAAGGTTATGGTTGATGATCCGCGTATCGTGTTACGATGATTCGGGGTTATCCCGACGGATGAAATCAAATATTGTGGCACAAGTGTGCAACCTCTGCAGAGTGTAAACCTATTCGAATAGTCGTGTCCACGGTTACGGACAGTTGGAAAGGCCATACAGTTTCCAGTGTTAGAATCTTAAAACTGTTGATGATGAATGGTGACTGGGGTTGAATCACAACAATGTTGTGGGAATGACACTAATGTTCCCACTTGAGTTAGTTAGCACATGACTAAGTTTTTATAAAATGCTTGTGAACTAAAACTGGCTTTATGCAAATAAACTAGAGCTTAGCCCCCTTAATTAAACTGTTAGGACTTACATTAGTATTAGTTTGCGAGTACTTAAAGTACTCACGGCTGTGTCCCTGGCTATTCAAATGACCAGACTATGAAGAGGAGCAGCAGTACGAGCAGGACGGTCAGCAGGACGTCTACCACAACTAGGAGTCTGCTGACGTCAAGCGTTGGCCTGTGGACTATAGAGTCCCTTATTCTTTACGCTTCCGCTATGAACTTGTGTCTGTTCGTTGGCCAGTTCGTTGATCAATAGATCAACTATTTGTGTAATATGGATCATGTGATTCCAATTTGTAAGGCTTTATGACTTGTAATAAATGATGACTGTGATACTTAACTATTATGTCTCGCAACAACAATACTCCTGGGATTGCGATGTATGACATAATAGGCATCCGGACTTAAAAATGCGGGTGTTGACAGCATACCTCCAATTTTGTGCGCTGGGTGTAAGTCTCGCCATGTCTGCGCCAGGTCAGAGCCGTGCCCTACACTTACCGCCGGCGCACCCATATAGTGGTATTCAGATCTGCGCGCCGATAAGGCGACACCGGCAGCCGGAGTGCTTGGCGGTAACCACCGCGCGGTCACGGTTCTCTACCGTTCCTGGAGTAGCCCGGCAGCCCTGAGGACAACTACGTGATGATGAACGAGGAGCCTGCCAGCCCAGCCAGTTCCCGAGCCTAGCGAGAGGAAGATGGATGGGAGGTTGGAGTGGAAGGCGGCTGGGAGTCCCCGTCGCCGCAGGCCAGCTAACGGCGGCGGCGACGGAGGAGCGGTGCAGGACGGGGTGCTGGCGGCGCTAAACCTAATCGCCCCCGAGATCTCACAAGAGTTGTTCTATGTTCCAAGAGTACAAAGCTTCACCTTAACCAAAGCATTATATGTGAAGTAGTACACTAGTACTACACAAAGCACAAATAGAAAATCCCTATTATGTGTAAATTATTCACATCTCAAAAGCAAACGCAAACCGTGATTTATGTTTTCTTGGTCCCTAATGCAAGCCACTCCTTTGGAGTTTGGACAGGCCAAATAAATGCAGGCGCCAGGGTGCATCAATGGAAGAACACACTCATCTGCCTAGCTAGTACTACCTCCCGTGCCTCCCACTCAAAAGCACTTGGGGCAAGCCGAGAAAAGCTTCGCCATGGCTTCACTTCCATCTAGTGCTCCACTAAGAAAACTAGCAATGCGCTGGCTAAAGGAGATGGCGGCGGTGGGTGCTAGTGCTAGTGCTAGTTCGAGCTCTAGGAAGCGGAAGGCATCCGCGCTCGAGAGCACTGAACAGGCTCTGGTGCTGGTGGCGTTCGCCCAGCCCAATCCCGGAGCCGGTGAAGATGGAGTCCGCATCAGAAGCCTGGACGACCAAATCCAAAGCGACATCATCTCCGCCGAACAGGCTCTGGCACTGTTGGCGAGCGCCCTGCCCCATCCCAGAGCCGATGAAGATGGAAGCCCCATCAGCCGCCTCCCTGACAAAGTGCTAGGAGACATCATCTCCCGCCTTCCCACCAACGAAGGTGCTCGCACCCAGATCCTCTCACCCCGGTGGCTCCATCTCTGGCGCTCCGCGCCTCTCAACTTCGACCAGTTCAAACTCGGTCGCGGCCACTATGGTAAAGAAATCGCTATATTATCACACATCCTTTCCTCTCACCAAGGCCATGGCCGCCGCTTCTTCATCAAGACGGACTACGCCAACAAAGCGGCCGTTGAATCCTCTCTCCAGTCCCCCTCTATGGATAAACTCCAGGAGCTGGACCTTTGGTTCACTAGTCCCCCGTATGTACCCGTTGTAGTGTTTCATTTGCCGGCATCAGCCTTCCGATGCTGGAAAACCCTCCGTGTTATCCAAATTAAAGCTTGTAACATCTCGGACGCCACTGTCCAAGGACTTCATTTCCCCGAGCTTAAGCAGCTCGGAATTGTAGAGGTCACCATCTCGGAGTGCTCGCTGCACAGCCTGATTGCAGGATGTCCCGCTCTGGAGAGCTTGGCAATTTTCGGCTGCTCTGGCTTCGGTTGCCTCTGCATCAATTCTATTCGCCTCAGGAGGATTGTATTCAATAGTTATTTGGCAGGTAAAGAACAGTTTCAAAAACTCGTCATCGAGAATGCCCCTCATCTGAAAATGTTGCTGACCCGCGGGAGGCATGTATCGGTAATCTTCGCGCCTAAGTTGGAGACCTTAGGCATCATGCTCGTGTTTGTTTCTGACGATATTCAGGTAACTGCAGCTTTAGTGTTTGTATTACCAACTAGTAGAGTATTCCACTCATTTGTGCAGCTAGATTGTATATTGAAGCATTTGATATTGCTTTCTCTGCTACTATGTGCTCACTCCGTTGGCTATTAGTCGACTTAAATCATTTATACATTAATTGGCATTGCTTTAGCTTTAAGAAATATTACAAAAGATTGTGTCTAAAATGCATGTCTCAAGAACACATGTTTTGAGATGGAAACAAATAGTGTTATCAATTATATCATTATGCCACAATTATTATGAATACAATTCAAGACCAACCAGGGCATGCAAAATCATAGGCTTTTTCCACTAATCTTTACATTCTTCTCTTTCAGCCTTCATGACCTTCTGGTATCTATCTTTCCACTAACACTCGAAATTCATTCAACTTTTACACGGAGTACCTAAACCATGTGGTCTTAAGTTCCATTAAGCTCATCACTTCCTTATTTGTTATTCCATTGAACTGAAGTTTCTCTTATTTTCGTATAACTATGTTTATCCGTTCTTTACGTATAAAAGAACAACAGGAAATTGTTTTCTTATTTTCATATAACTATGTGCCCCCCCCACTACGGGAATGGCGCGATGCGCCGACGGCCGTGGCGTACGCCGACGGCCAAATGTCGGGGCCGTCGGCGTACGTCCGGTCCAGGGCAGCGGCCCAAAGAGCCCCTCGGCGTAGACATCCCCTCGGCGTAGAGAAGGATACGCCGACGGCCACCCTCGGCGTACCCAAGGCCGTCGGCGTAGCACGAGCATCTGCTCCGGTCCCGCTCCGGCCGTGACGGCCCGGTCACGGCGTCAGCGAGGCGCCGAGGGCCACCCTCGGCATAGGGCATCACCCGCCTATGCCGACGGCCACCCTCGGCATACATTTTTTTTTCTTTTTTTCTTTTTGGTCATTAACTTTATATTATGTTTGTTTTATTTATGTACTAGTATGAATTATGTAAAAATAGTTACTTTTTTAAAGAAAAAAATGGTAGATGGCTTATGTAGATCCCACGAGTGACGCTCTTCGTAGACGGGTCGACGGGATCTAGTAGGCCCAACATCTGCTATCGATGTACATATGTCCTAAAACAAAGGAAAAAAGTCCATTGCTAACCCTAACTCTAACCCTAACCCTAACCCTAGGGGTAGATTTGCGGGGTCCCCGCCCCCTAGGGTTTCCCTAGATACAAACCACCGGAGCGTCCGAATCGCTGGAAACTCCTGCTACGGCTAATCCGAGGCCTATTTCATTCCAAACCTATGGTTTCCATGTGCATATGTCCTAAACAAAGCAAAGAAATTAAAAAAATCCATTGGTGAACCCTCGCACGAAAAAAGCTATAGGGGTAGATCTGCAAGGTCCCCGGCCTAGGGTTTCCCAAGATACAGATCACCGGAGCGTCGGAATCGCTTGAAAACTTGCATTTGTCCCTAACATATGTGTACAAGTGTGATGTAAGGTTTGTCTAACATTGCATGTACCCCGCGTTGACGATTTCCGCATACATGGGCCGACACTTGGTAAAATCCAGGATTTGTATGTGGAAACTCCTGCTACGGCTCATCCGGGGCCTATTTCATTCCAAACCTATGGTTTCCATGTGCATATGTCCTAAACAAAGCAAAGCAAATAAAAAAATCCATTGGTAAACCCTCGCACGGAGAAAGCTATAGGGGTAGATCTGCGGGGTCCCCGCCCTAGGGTTTCCCAAGATACGAATCACCGGAGCGTCGGAATCGCTTGAAAACTTGCATTTGTCCCTAACATATGTGTACAAGTGTGATGTAAGGTTTGTCTAACCTTGCATGTACCCGGCGTTGACGATTTCCGCATACATGGGCCCACACTTGGTAAAATCCGGGATATGTATGTGGAAACTCCTGCTACGGCTCATCCGGGGCCTATTTCATTCCAAACCTATGGTTTCCATGTGCATATGTCCTAAACAAAGCAAAGCAAATAAAAAAATCCATTGGTAAACCCTCGCACGGAGAAAGCTATAGGGGTAGATCTGCAGGGTCCCCGCCCTAGGGTTTCCCAAGATACAGATCACCGGAGCGTCGAATCGCTGGAAAACTTGCATCTGTACCTAACATATGTATACAAGTGTGATGTACGGTTTGGATAACCTTGCATGTACCCGGCGTTGACGATTTTCGCATACATGGGCTAGCACTTGGTGAAATGCGGGATCCGTATGTGGAAACTCCCGCCACGGCTCAAACAGAGCCTATTTTATGGTAAAGTATGCCCAACCTATGGTTTCCATATACATATGTCCTAAACAAACCAAAGAAAGTAAAAAAGTCCATTGGTAAACCCTCACACGGAGAAAGCTATAGGGGTAGATCTGCGGGGTCCCCGCCCTAGGGTTTTTTCAAGATACAGACCATCGGATCGTCGGAATCACTGGAAAACTTGTATATGCCCATAACATATGTGTACAAGTGTGATGTAAGGTTTGGCTAATCTTGGATGTACCCGTTGTTGACGATTTCCGCATACATGGGCTAACACTTGGTAAAATCCAGGATCCGTATGTGGAAACTCTCGCCACGGCTCAAATGGAGCCTATTTTATGGTGAAGTATGCCCAACCTATGGTTTCCATGTACACATGCCATATGCGCGCGGAAGCCATCTCGGGAATCCCACCCGCTTCTGCGGTGCCCCGCCAAATCCGCTGGAAACTGTCCGGATTTGAACTGGGGCGACACTTTCCTTCGCTCAATAAATGGAGGGAAAAATGTTTTTAGGTCTAGGACGCGTCATTTTATGTGCTAAATGTTTTCCGTTTCGCGCGTTGGCGGACGGGTGCACGCGCGCGCCCTGTACGCGCCCAGGCGCATGTCCCGGCGGCCCCGTTTTGCGCAGTTGGCAAAGCAAACGGAGCCAAAAAATCGAGCGGAGCCGGGTGGCGTCATTTTATGTGTCCTAGTAACCACTGCAAAAGACGGAACTGGGATACGGCAATTATCTTGGAGAACCCTTCACGAACAGGGCTATCTCGTCCGGAGTTCTATGGCTTTTAGGGGAAATGAGTAGGAAACGGCCCGTTTCACCACATAGTTTGTCGGAACGAGGCCATATTTGGCACGTGCGTGGGCCTTAGGATGGGAAGCAAGGCCCCGGTCGCGGATTTCCAATCCGAACCACGGGCGACGGTTTTTCCATTTTCGGGTGCCGGAAGGGCTTTTTTTGTGAAGCGGCCTACATGGCGCGCATTTCAGTATCGCGCGGGACCTCCGCGCGGCGGTAGGATACCTCCTACGCACCACCTATCACATGCCATATGCGCGCGGAAGCCATCTGGGAATCCCACCCGCTTCCTGCGGTGCCCCGCCGAATCCGCTGGAAACTGTCCGGATTTGAACCGGGGCGACACTTTCCTTCGCTCAATAAATGGAGGGAAAAATGTTTTTAGGTCTAGGACGCGTCATTTTATGTGCTAAATGTTTTCCGTTTCACGCGTTGGCGGACGGGTGCACGCGCGCGCCGGTACGGCCATACCGCATGTCCCGGCGGCCCCGTTTTGCGCGAGTTGGCAAAGCAAACGGAGCCAAAAATCGAGCGGAGCCGCGTGGCGTCATTTTATGTGTCCTAGTAACCACCGCAAAAGACGGAACCGGGATACGGCAATTATCTTGGAGAACCCTTCACGAACGGGGCTATCTCGTCCGGAGTTCTATGGCTTTTAGGGGAAATGAGTAGGAAACGGCCCGTTTCACCACATAGTTTGTCGGAACGAGGCCATATTTGGCACGTGCGTGGGCCTTAGGATGGGAAGCAAGGCCCCGATCGCGGATTTCCAATCCGAACCACGGCGACGGTTTTTCCATTTTCGGGGTGCCGGAAGGGCTTTTTTTTGTGAAGCGGCTACATGGCGCGCATTTCAGTATCGCGCGGGACCTCCGCGCGGCGGTAGGATACCTCCTACGCACCACCTATCACATGCCATATGCGCGCGGAAGCCATCTGGGAATCCCACCCGCTTCTGCGGTGCCCCGCCGAATCCGCCGGAAACCGTCCGGATTTGAACCGGGGCGACACTTTCCTTCGCTCAATAAATGGAGGGAAAAATGTTTTTAGGTCTAGGACGCGTCATTTTATGTGCTAAATGTTTTCCGTTTCGCGCGTTGGCGGACGGGTGCACGCGCGCGCCCGTACGGCCATACCGCATGTCCCGGCGGCCCGTTTTGCGCAGTTGGCAAAGCAAACGGAGCCAAAAATCGAGCGGAGCCGCGTGGCGTCATTTTATGTGTCCTAGTAACCACCGCAAAAGACGGAACTGGGATACGGCAATTATCTTGGAGAACCCTTCACGAACGGGGCTATCTCGTCCGGAGTTCTATGGCTTTTAGGGGAAATGAGTAGGAAACGGCCCGTTTCACCACATAGTTTGTCGGAACGAGGCCATATTTGGCACGTGCGTGGGCCTTAGGATGGGAAGCAAGGCCCCGGTCGCGGATTTCCAATCCGAACCACGGGCGACGGTTTTTCCATTTTCGGGGTGCCTGGAAGGGCTTTTTTGTGAAGCGGCTACATGGCGCGCATTTCCGTATCGCGCGGGACCTCCGCGCGGCGGTAGGATACCTCCTACGCACCACCTATCACATGCCATATGCGCGCGGAAGCCATCTGGGAATCCCTCCCGCTTCCTGCGGTGCCCCGCCGAATCCGTCGGAAACCGTCCGGATTTGAACCGGGGCGACACTTTCCTTCGCTCAATAAATGGAGGGAAAAATGTTTTTAGGTCTAGGACGCGTCATTTTATGTGCTAAATGTTTTCCGTTTCGCGCGTTGGCGGACGGGTGCACGCGCGCGCCCGTACGGCCATACCGCATGTCCCGGCGGCCTCGTTTTGCGCGGTTGGCAAAGCAAACGGAGCCAAAAAATCGAGCGGAGCCGCGTGGCGTCATTTTATGTGTCCTAGTAACCACTGCAAAAGACGGAACCGGGATACGGCAATTATCTTGGAGAACCCTTCACGAACAGGGCTATCTCGTCCGGAGTTCTATGGCTTTTAGGGGAAATGAGAAGGAAACGGCCCGTTTCACCACATAGTTTGTCGGAACGAGGCCATATTTGGCACGTGCGTGGGCCTTAGGATGGGAAGCAAGGCCCCAGTCGCGGATTTCCAATCCGAACCACGGGCGACGGTTTTTCCATTTTCGGGGTGCCGGAAGGGCTTTTTTTTGAAGCGGCTACATGGCGCGCATTTCAGGTATCGCGCGGGACCTCCGCGCGGCGGTAGGATACCTCCTACGCACCACCTATCACATGCCATATGCGCGCGGAAGCCATCCGGGAATCCCACCCGCTTCTCGCGGTGCCCCGCCGAATCCGCCGGAAACCGTCCGGATTTGAACCGGGGCGACACTTTCCTTCGCTCAATAAATGGAGGGAAAAATGTTTTTAGGTCTAGGACGCGTCATTTTATGTGCTAAATGTTTTCCGTTTCGCGCGTTGGCGGACGGGTGCACGCGCGCGCCCGTACGGCCATACCGCATGTCCCGGCGGCCCCGTTTTGCGCGGTTGGCAAAGCAAACGGAGCCAAAAATCGAGCGGAGCCGCGTGGCGTCATTTTATGTGTCCTAGTAACCACTCGCAAAAGACGGAACTGGGATACGGCAATTATCTTGGAGAACCCTTCACGAACGGGGCTATCTCGTCCGGAGTTCTATGGCTTTTAAGGGAAATGAGTAGGAAACGGCCCGTTTCACCACATAGTTTGTCGGAACGAGGCCATATTTGGCACGTGCGTGGGCCTTAGGATGGGAAGCAAGGCCCCGGTCGCGGATTTCCAATCCGAACCACGGGCGACGGTTTTTCCATTTTCGGGGTGCCGGAAGGGCTTTTTTGTGAAGCAGCTACATGGCGCGCATTTCAGTATCGCGCGGGACCTCCGCGCGGCGGTAGGATACCTCCTACGCACCACCTATCATATGCCATATGCGCGCGGAAGCCATCTGGGAATCCCACCCGCTTCCTGCGGTGCCCCGCCGAATCCGCTGGAAACTGTCCGGATTTGAACTGGGACGAATGGAGGAGGATGGGCGGCCGAAGCCACTGAAGATTCGTGGGGAAGCGAGAGTCCCCGACCAGAGGAAGGAGCCTAAGACACATGAGGCGAAGACCCTTATTATTCCTGCTGGCCCTGAGTAAGTGTACTAATTTGGCAATTTCGATCTTCATGTACTAATGTTTGATTTCATGTGCTAATGTTTGATTTTCATGTGCAGCAATTGGACATTTCCTCCGGGGGTCAAGGCGCGCCGACCTAGCAGCATGATTGGAGCTTTGCTTAGGAAGTTACGGCCGGGCAAGTACTATCCCCTCGGCACTCGTCCCAGTGGCGAGAAGAAGCTAGCCACTACTTGGACGGACTACGAGAGTGCCCCTGGCGTAGGCTTCCCGACGGCTCGCCGAGGCCGTGATGACAAAGTTTTGGGTAAGACATATTTTCTCGAACTTCGTTCATATTTGATGACCCCAATGTTCTAACTCATGACTCTCACAATTGTTTTTTTGCATGATTGAAGTGTTTTTATCGTGTGGCGCCCGAGGTTGAGGAGACGGCCGCGAACATGACTTTGCGGGCGACTTGTGAGAGGTTGACACCGCAGGTGTGGTACAACCAAAGGATCACGTCCGCGGGTCACTTCCGGGCACGGAGAGGCGAGAGGGTCCGAGCCGGACATTGTCGGTAAGAATGCTAAGGCCGAGTACGAGATGACGGTGGAGGACTACATGTCGGTGAGTAAAATGTCAATGAGATTCTACATTGCTACTAAGTTGCAATTGCATTAGATTGAGTTGAGTATTGCATTTTCAGGTTATCCCCGATTGGGCCGAGCCGCATGCCGAGGCATGGGAGGAGATGGTTAGGGACGAGGTGGCTCAAGATGGACGAGGACTTTGCAGCCGTGGCGAGGCGGAACGCGGAGAACCGAGGCGACGGTGGCACACACTCGTGGGGAAACCTCAGCTACGAGCGCTACAAGGGGAAGACGGTATGTATACATTTTATTTTCCGTCGGGTTCAAAGTTGGTACGACAACATTTCCTTTCGCGATGCGAGAGGGCCGCGTTAGGACCCGAGGAGGAGATGTCGACCTCGAGATATACAACAAGATGCGGCTTAAGAAGCCCGATCTCTCGCAGCCTCGGCCCTCGCTCCCTGAGTACTTCGGCACCTACGCCGAGGACGTCGACAACTACTGCGCGATGGTGAGGCATCGTCACCCGGAGGTGGATGACCCCATGAGCGCGGAGGTCGACGAGGAGTCGTTGGTCCTGTCGTCCGGAGGGTTGCCGCATGGCCGTCTCGCCATGATGAACAAGGCCGTCAAGCATACCCTCACCACGACCTTCACGCGTCTCAAGGCGGGCCTCACCAAGGACAGCCCCCCTCTCCCGCCTCGTCGTCGGGCTCGGCAACCCGCATACGACGTAAGTTTCTCTCATTTCCATCCTCTTTCCGACTTTCGTTCATACATTGCTAAGTGCTAACGAGACATGAATTTGTGAAATTGTAGCCTGACTTCGAGGCGGCCTACGTGGCCGCTCATCAAGAATATCGGGTGGCCTTCAACCAGCACCAGCAGCGAGTTCATGGAGTACATGGCATATATACATGTAAGTTCCAACCTTTGTTTTCGCAAATGATGACAAGTCCCACTTTCCCCTAGTTTGATGCTTCATTTACGCAAAGGCCGACATGTAAACTATCTTGCGAGGCGTCGTTTGTGGGCAATCAAACTGGACAGACAGCGGATTTAGGGCCGATGCCTCCCTTTCCGGGGCCGGCGCCAAACATGCCATCGAAGGAAAATTTCGCTGCGGAGTACTATGGGAGAACAACGGTAAGTTCTTCGCCAAACCGAATACTACGGCTTTCCTTTGCCTCGCAAATTGCTAACATCTCGGGAACATGTGTGTAGGGAACGGGATGTTCGGAAACCGAGGGTGGTGGGAGGGACATGACACCGGTTCATCATGGTGGTCCTTCTCCCGGTGCTACACCCGGTACTTCTCCCGGTACTTCTCCCGGTCCTTCTCCCGGTGGTTCTTCCGCAGCTTCTACCGGAAGGAATCGGCCCGGGCCGGTGTTTAGCGGCGACGAGCTCCTCTAGTAGTCCCATAGTAGCTACTTATGTATCCGCACTATGACACTATGACACTTGTTATGAGACTACGACTATGTATCCGCAACTATGTATCCGCAACTATGTTATGAGACTTGAACTTCGTGTTATGTCTATTTGCACTTCCTCTAGTTCGTGTGAATTATTTGTGATTTTATGTGATTTAATGTGCTGCCAAATCTGAAAAAGGACCGTACCAGCAAAAAAAAGAAAAAAATCGAAGCTAAGCCGACGGCTTTACCCTCGGCATAGCGTCGACGTGGACCAAATGGTCAGCTCTATTCCGGCGGTTAGCCCCTCGGCGTAGACCTCGACCTGGTACACCGACGGTCCGGCCCTCGGCGTAGCCCTCGACGTGGCCAAATGGTCGTAACTATGCCGACGGTTAGCCCCTCGGCGTAGCCCTCGACGTCCTGGTACACCGACGGTCCGGCCCTCGGCGTAGAGAGCGCCAGGGGCGCCCAGGCCGCAACACGTGTCCCTGTACGCCGACGGTTAGGCCCTCGGCGTAGCTGTAACGGCCGTCAGACAGACGGCACCGCTTACCGTGCTACGCCGAGCGCGTCTACGCCGACGGTCGGCCACAGCCGTCGGCCCTCTGCGTCTACGCCGACGGCGACGCTACGCCGACGGCCACGTGGGCTCTGCCGAGGCCTACCTTCCCCGAGGAGCTACGCCGAGGGCCCCCGTCAGCGTAGCGTACGCCGAGGGCGAGGCGGTGCTACGCCGAGGGCCGGCGGCCGTCGGGTTCTCGACAGATTCCTGTAGTGCCCCCCCCCCCCCCCCCCACACCAAAAAAAGTTTATCTGTCTTTACGCAACAACCATGTCTGTCATCTTAACAATATTCATGTAGATGAAGCAATAGAAATCAAAGAAATTAGATCGATTAGATGCAACACGGGTTTCTGCTAGAAGAAAATCGAAGGGGAGCTAGTAGTTTTAGCTTATGTGGATTAATGTAGTTTCTCAATTATAAACCCTCGTATCTTGCTTTAGTATATAATAGATAGATTTACCATCGAGCAAGACTTGTTAACTTGCATATTTCTCTGTCCACTGAAATTACATATATAATTTACACTTGTGTATACTGTCTAATGTTGGCTTTAATGCTTGGTGAAGGGACCATGCATCGATAGCTTCACCTCGGTGGTCTCCACGGTCAAGTGTTTGGCTCTCAGTATGTGTACACTGAGTTTGGACATGGTTATTGAATTCCTGAGACGCTTTCCGTGCTTGGAGAAGCTACACATTCGGGTGATGCTTCTTCACTGATACTAGTTTATTGTGTTTGGATGCTCTTTTCATCTACTTGGTGTTCTGAGCTTTTTTTGTATCTCTGTGCTCTTTTCAGTTCAAAACATCAGCTGAAAAAAATAAGTGGCGTAGTAAACACAGGGATCTTATCAAGATTCTTGACCTCCAGCTGAAGAAGATAATGTTGTGTGGTTATTTCGGCAGCAAATCTCAAGTTGATTTTGCCACATTCTTTGTTCTGAATGCTAGAGTGCTAGAGTCGATGACACTTGAGGTTTTCAAAAACAATGAAGATTTCTTGGAAAAACAACGTCGGAAGCTTCTACTGGATAAAAGGGCTTCAAGAGGTTCCAGGTTTCATTTCACTACTGTCAGAAGCCGTGAGCTTTCCACGATAGATCATGTCTGTCATCTGGAATCATTTGACCCCTTTGAGTCATGGTGCTGATAAATACTTGGTTTGGTCCCGGGAGGAGTTACTTATCCTTGCAGTATGAGAACTGAGTACTAGCTCAGTGGCAAGGCTAGCGAGTGCGCAACCACCTCACCCGGGTTCGAATTTCCATCTCGCGGTAATTTTGCAGGGAGGGGCGAACTTTAAACCGGGTTATTATCCTAGCGTCCATCCACGAGGAGAGTCTCATCCTACCTAACAACGTATAGCCAAGGGAGGCATCATTCCCCCGTTGGTCAACGTTTTATCCTTGCAGTATATCTCGATTTGTGTTTTGGACAACCTTGATTATCTATGTTTTTTGTAGTATTCGAAGTTTGTATTACCCTGGAACTGTATGACATTCAAGCAAACTATTTATAATTATAGTGCTAGTTTGTGGTTACTTCTTATCTTTGAAATCTGTTGTAAAGCTTGTGTTGTGATGGTATCTTCTCATTTATACAAGTTATTTATCTCTGTGTGGGTGCCAGAGTATGTTAAGTTTGTGCCATTCTTTTTAGAGCAAAGTGCATGTTGTATCAGGCACTTCTTCCTTAAGTCCTGAATTTATCGTAAGGCTTTCCTTCCATGTTCCTTATGCTATTTGCACTTACATGCTCATGTTGCATTGGTGCTTTCTGAGAATTGTTTTGGAGCATATTTTAGTCTTCTGAACTGTCTATTTTCTTCAAAACTGAAGATGAAAAATAAGTTTTGTAGCTGTATTTGGGAACAAGGTGCTTCGAAGTTCACTATGCTTTCTGCATTTACATGCTTATGTTTTGGATGCTCGCTTGTTTCAGATATTTTCAATGCCCTGCAGCAAGATATGTGCATTTGTCCTCGAGCTAGACCTCCTTGAGTTACGGTAAAAATTTATATTACGTTTTCTTGTGTGATCTTGAGGTGCGCAATTACTTTGTTTTGTTAAATATTACTACCTCTGATCGCAATAAATTGATGAACCTTTGCGCCTAAGCGACTGCATGCGCAGGCCTCCCTCTGCGTCGATTAAATCCGACCGGAGGGAGTACTTCGGTTTTGCACTCTGAATGACTACCATCTTATTTTTTTATCTTCTTTCTGCCAACCAGCATGGTCCTAGCATGTAATTTATTTGACAGCAAACTGGGCAAGCCAGATGAAGTCTTTTTTTTTCTTCATTTGTGACCTGGAAGGTGCATGCATGTTGCCCAGATGGCCCTGAATTTGCCATACTTAAATGACCTAGCTGAAGAACCAGTTCTGGACAGACCCTTGTGCACCTGTCCTGAACTAAAGTATGCTTCTGAACAGACATCCTACTAACAAGTAGTGACATGAATCATATGCTAATGTCCAATAGCTAAATCAAAGGTCTAACCTTAATTGGTTGTGCCTGATAAAATCCCGTTACGAGCCAGGCCATATACGGGCCCTGCTAAATAGCCGTTTTCGCCCACAGCCCGTATCATGCCGGAATAATACATGTCCGACGTGATTTAGGGGGTCTGTTAGAGATGCTCTTAGATGTTGGCTTCTTGCTCAGCTAATTGATCATGTTGTCTGTTTGTAGGCTGGCATGTGAGATGGCCAGGTGCTGGTCGCAGCTGGATATCTACCTCAACTCTGTTTTGACAGATAAAAATTTCTTTACTGTTTTCGCCAAATTTCTTTTCTATCTGGTCAGTCCTAAATACCAGATATTTGCTGGCTTGTGCTTACATTTGCGAGTAATCTGTACTGTTAACTGTCACAAAAACATAGTCTCCTAGACAAATGAATGATCCCTTCCTTTTCATATTCTTTCGCATTTAGTTTATGTGTACAATCCTGTTGGTTTCATTTGCATGGATGCATCTCCCAGATCACAAACATGGGCCCATGGTGGTTGGCAGCAAGAACATACATAATACGATGCTAGTCATTCAGAGCGCAAAATCAAACTAATGTTTAACAAAACCGTGTAATTGTACACCAGAAGATATGCTAGATTCTGTCATTCCACACTAGACACCCAACAAAGTTCTTATCTTACTGAAACTGATACAAATTTATGCACAACTCTTGCTGCAGGGTAGTGAAAATGTCTCAAAGAGCAAACTTCCAAGAAACATGAGATGTAAATGCAAACCGCGTGAGGAACATCAACACATGCATTCTTTCCAAACGCATCTTGAAAAATGAGTGTTCATTTTCAGCTTTTAAAGAAAAGAGCCTGTTCCGAAGGCAATAGGATATTATGACCACAATATATAAACAATTAACCATGGACGGAGGTGAGACAGAAGGCATATGGCACACTAGATTCTCAAAACTGAAAAACAATTTGTAAAGCTGTCTCAGAGTGCAGTCATCAATATATTATGAGCATGTAAATGCCAAGAGGATACAGAAGATCAAAGCAAGCATTCTGTACGAACACTCATATTTTACAAAAAGAGGCGAATGAAGAAAAGAATGAGATATTACATATTCTGACCATGACCATCAGTATAATTAACAACAATGAACATGATTAAACACATAGCACACTAGACATTTTCCAAACCGGTGAATGATCTTGAAAAGTACTCCCTCGGTACCAAAATAAGGGTCTCAACCTTTTCTAGATACGGATGTATCTACAACTAAATACGTCTAGATATATTCGTATTTAGACAAAACTGAGACACTTATTTTAGGACGGAGCTAATAATTCTCCAAACAAACGAGTAATTGCTAAAGCTAACCAGATGCATGGTAAGAACTACAAAAAGTTAACAAGTAATAAATTGAGGTAGGGTTCTTGAAATTAACAAGTTACTGCTTAATGATCTTAACACGAAACTAGTATGGAGGTGCAGCATTCTAGAACCAGTTGATCCCTTCCCAGTTTAGTTAAGCAGAAGTTATAATACACAGTGCAGTTTTTTTTTTCAAATAAAATCTCGGGTTACTTCTCTTAACCCGTGAACACAGACAGTTTTGCAAAACTGTAAAGCTAATTCTCCAAAACAATGTCTCAAAGTACAATCGTAAGTATATTATGAGCATGTAAATACCAACAGCATATGGAACATCAAAGAAGCATTCTGTAGGAACACTTTCTGTAGAGAGCAGAGCAACATATTATGACCATGACTATAAATATGTTAACAATCTCTATGGATAGTACACTAGACATTCTACAAACAAACGTAAATAGCTAAAGCTAACCACATGTATCGTTTATCATACACAAATCCCTGTGATTCCCCTAAGAACCACAGGAACTTAAGTAGTAATAAATTGAGAAAGGGTTTTGAAATTCACAAGTTACTGTTTAATGATCTTAACACTAGACAAGTATGCAGGTGCAGCATTCTAGAACCCGCAGTTCAGTTAAGCAGAAGGCATAATACACAGTGGCAATTTTGTTTTTCAAATAAAATCTGGAGTTACTTATCTTAACCCATGAACACAGTCCTTTTTGCAAATTGTCACTTTTTTCTAGAACTGTTGACAAATGAAAATGCATCGCGAATGTTGTGCAACACAAAAGAGGAAACCAATATATGCAGTTATAAATATTATGGAACAACGTTTGCACAGCCCAAGAACAACATTAAATTCCAGGGTACCAGAAAAGTAAGAACTTAAGTAGCTCCTCTGGGTCTTTAATTGCAAAGATCTAAGGCACAGATCTTGGAACTTAGAGGAGAGGCAAAGATAGTAGGAGTTGATACACTTAGCTACAGATACGGGAACTAATCCAGTTCAGCAAAAATGCACAATGAGACAGGCAAGAACAACTCGTGGAAAGAGCAAACCCATTTTCAGCAGCTATAAACAGTTAACCATTGACAGTGATGAGACATATAGCACACTAGAGATTCTCGAAACTGACAAACCCAGTATATGCGAATGGATCAGCTAGATCCAAATCACGGACATGATTGATGCCTAAAACATCGCGGAGGCATCTATCAGTCATAAAATGGAGCCGAGCACGCCTTGAAGCCCTGTTCTCTAACTGAAGCTTCATTTGCTGCTGCGCGACGAATCCCGGGCTGTACTTATCAGCTCGAACTTGAATCGTCATTGACTCTAGCACTTTCGCGTTCAGCAGGAAGAATGTGGCAAAGTTAACTTGTGACATGATGCCCCGATAATGTTCCAGCACTATTGTCTTTAGACGGATGTGAAAGCATTTGATAAGGTTACGGTATTTCTGGCGCCACAGATTCTTCCCACCTGATACGCCCTGGAAAAGAACATATGAAAAAAGATCAAGCACGTAAGAACAGCAAGTATATAAAAAAGAGCAGCTGGAAAGTGGAAAGTATATATCAGCGCAGAACCATCACCGTAACATATAGCTTCTCCAAGCAAGGAAAGCATTTCATCAACTCAATAGTCGTATCCAAATCAACATTGAACACATCAAAAGCTAGAGTTTTGACAGTATGTAACACCGTCGTTAGTCTGTCGACGCGCAATCCCTGTATCGATCAAGGAAGAATACATCAGGCGAGCACACCAAAATATTATACTTGATGGATGGACGCAATAAGTTATACCTGAATAATCCCGGAATAATATCTGTAGGAGTAGGAGGGATACGAAAGACAGATGCAGCCTAAGGTTTCCAGCCTGGGCGCCGAGATTACGGACACATGCACGCCATCAAGCAGATCAACACGTAAGAGTCTCTTAAGGCAAGGGGCGTTCTCGATGACGAATTCCTCCAACTGGGGCTCTTCTTTTAGATGAGAAACAATGCGTGATGCGCCGATGCTTGTAAGAGAAAGTGAGTTGATCCGGACGCAGCGAAAGCCAGAACTGCGGTGAATCAGCAAGGACTCTAGGGCGGGGCACCCGGCAATGAGGCTATGCAGAGAGGGCTCGGAGATGCTGACTTTTACCAGTCCGAGCTGCTTAAGTTGGGGGAAGTGAAGCCCTTGGGCCGTGGCGTCTTGGAGGCGGCATCCTTCGATGGAGAAAAAGCTGAGGGTGGGCGAGGCGCGGAAGATTGACGCCGGCGGCGGCTGCTCGTAGTCGACGAACTCAAGCTCCCGGAGGCCGTCGAGGGTCCTGGACCGGAGCCAGGCGTCCAGGGCGGCCGCCTGGACAGCCCTATCGGCGGGGTGAAGGTAGAACATCCTGACATTGAAACGGCGGCCGGGGCCCGGGTGAGAGGAAAGGATCCGCGAGGCGATGCCGTCGCGTACACTGGCCGCGGTGAAGGCAGTGAAGTCGAGGTTGAGCGGCGCGGAGCGCCAGATGTGGCGCCACCGGGAGGCGAGGACCTGGGTGCGGGCGCCTTCCTTGGTGGGGAGGAGGGAGACGATCTCGCCGAGCATGGCGTCGGGGAGGCTGCTGATGCGGTCGGCGCCATCGCCCACTCCGGACGGCGGCTCCTGGTCGTGGTCGTGTGCGCTACTCGCCGTGTCCGCAGACAGTGCGGCAGATTTCCTCTTCTTTGAACTAGCAGCTCCCTCGTCCATGTCCTTGCACGGTGGTCTGTCGCGAACAGGGCAAGCTAGGGCCTGCAGTCATAGGGGGGCTTGGTGTTGGGGGAGCAAGTGAACTTGGGGGTAGCCGCCGGAGCTGAGCAAGGAGCACAAGAATCGAGAAGGACGGCGGCGGTAGCGATGCTGGGTGGCGCACCGAGGCTGAGAGAGACTGCAGTCTAGAGGTGACACGTTGATGGGCTGTTGCTGGAAGCCTCTATTCGATGCAACGGGCTCATTATCAGCTCCAACATTTTGCATTTATGCGGTATACCTACAAAAGGCCTGACACATAATAAATCAAGCATCATTTTCTTCATCTTTCCTGAAAAATAACATCCGAAGAAAAACCCATCTATCTATCTACACTATTTAAAAAGGAGGAACATGTTCCCTATTCTGCCAATGTCTCACTACGACCAACTTTCGTGGTTCCGTGGAGCGCTCAATTTTCATCGTTCCGTCCCATGAGCGCTCATGGGCCAAGCCCAAGGAAACCCATGTACGCTCCAACCTCACCGTCGCTTCTTTCTCCTAGAGAACCCGAAACCCTACTTTTCCTCGACGAGGGAACGTCGCCGCCGTCGCCCTCCGGGAACGAGCACTTCACCAGTGAGATCGCCATCACATGCCTCCCCAGAATCACCACACGCCTTCGACTCTTCGTCGATCCCTCCGTTCGCCGGCGAAAAACCGGATACCATAGGTTTCGATCCTAATCATGTCGCAGGGGCGCCCCGGTGCGTTCATCGACGCGAGCGGCTTTGGAGATCTTGTCTTGCCTGCGTAGCGCGCGTGGCTAGGGCGGCTGCGGAACGCCGGGGAGGGTGCGCCGGCAACCAGGACGCGCCGGTGATGACACATGCCACGGAGATGCGTCACCCACCATGCACAGGGAACACGGGAGAGCCGACCAGCAAGAAGAGATGGCGGCCAGGGGACTGCGGTGTGATGTTGCTCGCCGGCCACCAGTTCCAGGCCCTTGTCCACAGCGCTGCCGGCTACCTCATCCGCGACGAGATCGCTTCCACCGGCCAGCTTGCCAGGCAGGTGAGGACCCTTGTTTCCTCAATTCTGCTTCCTGGTTCAGTGCGCTGTGAGTCTGCCAGGAGCTGGCAATGGTATTCTGAATTTGCACTCATGTGTGTGCTAACAAGTCCAGATTTTTAGGTGTCTATTTCCGTGTGAGCTAGATCAGGCTATACATTTTAGTTTAGGCTTGCTCTAAAGTCTAAACATTGACTCTTGTAAGCACGGGGTAGGATCAAGATTTGTAGATATCTATTTCCACTAATTTTTTGAACCATGGTCAGGATGCATCTCTACACAGTGCTATTGCTGCCAATTTTCTATATGAATCTGCCGAATTAATACTTGCGATCAGTTTCCGCTGACTGCTATTTCGTTCCAATTTGGGAAACTATAGGACTGTTTCAAGGAATAAATCTGTTTGGAATTTTTCGACAACAGTAGTATTCTTGCCCTAGAATTGTAAGTTCCCGTTTATTTGGACACTTTATTAGGATCTTGGCTGCGGCTTCCTTGATTCCAAGCTGCCCTCGGCAGCCGGCCGCATCTCCTTCTAATTCTTTCCAGGTATGTCCGTATGTGATGTTCAAGTACGTAAAGTATTTCATGTTCTGGATCACTGCTGCAGAAAGTGTGATGTCAAGTCCGTGTCCAACCACAAAATTATTAGTTTCAGATGTTGTACTATGTTCTAAAGGTGTGCAAACTCTGATTGATCTAATTTTGGATTTGGTTTGTGTTGTAGGATGATATACATGAATTTAGCCTTGATAGGATATATTTTCTCACTACATATTTTGTCCAAGATGAAAGTTCAAGGCTGCTTATGTAAGATCAAACGGTTCTTTATAGATTATTTCTGTCTATTTTACCATCAACTGTAGTATAGCTGTTTAAGGATGCATTGTTCATTTTTCAGTTACAAAATAGGCACTACCTTATAAATCCAACATGTCGAATCTTGTAATGATGAATTCTTGTTTTGTTGTTAGGAGGTAGCTCGAAGCATACACATCTGGAGGTGGGATTAAAGCACAAGCTTCTCAAGGTACTCACTCGTAGTGTTCTAAATATGGCGGTAGCTTTTGGGGTACTGTGTTTGGATTTTTCTGTTTCATGCCCAAATTTTGGGGTGATTCTTCAAGGTGACTTCTTAAATTTTTTACATACGTAATTAGGGAGTTCAGCCATGCTTGCTTGGCTGCTTCATGAGGAGAGGCCGGCCGGTTGCTGCGTGTTTTCTGGCTCCTTCACCTTGTAGGATTACAGAAAAGTATTGTTCACTGTTCAGGGTTGAAAATTCGGTGTGCATTACTAATGCGATCACTGGTGTTGTGACCCACTTTTTTCAATGAGCCATCTATTTAGAATTTGTACCGCATCTGCCAAATTTATGTTTGTTGGCTTGGTTGTAGTAATGGTCAAAAGTTTTCCGGTTGACTAATTCTCCTTGTGTAGATGTTTCCAAAATGATTGTTTAGAAAGGAGTATAACTAAAGCATCCTAACTGACTTGGTAATTAACTAGGGCTAATAAGGGTATTCTGAAATTTCCATAAGTATATGATTTTAGTGTGCAACCATCATGTTAGTTTTAGTTAGTTACACCAAAACTGAATTAAGCTTCTAAACTTCTGTAGCTAGCTATCAGTTGCTGAAAATGCAAACTGAGCTCATGAAAGCAGTGTTCATCACCTCCAGGAGTACTTGCTATGAATGACAGTGAGAATTATGAAAATAGTTTTGCCTCGGTGTTTTTGTATAACAACCATTTACTTGCAACTGAAATTAGTGTTTTGAATTCAGTTCAGGTGTGTAATGAACTCCGCACAGCTATGGTATTGTTTACAACTACTGCAACCGCTAGATTCTCATTGCTAGCTATTGTATGTGAATTGGTAGAAACCTTGTGGTCAGGTTGGGGAAAGAACTGGTGCCAAACTAATTGCCTTTGGGTAGCACCTAAACAATGGCTTTATTGGTTCATTCACATACAAACGGTTGGGAAAAAGGTTCAATTGTTAGTGAGGAAGTTGTTGGGAAGTTTCCTGACTACCATGCTTTGCAAAATTTTCTTGAGCAGATTTATCGGAGATTAAGTAAGTATATGTATCCACATATTTATCAATCGCTTTTCTATAATAGGCTATATATACTGTGGGATGTGAAGTGGTGCTGGGTCATTTAGGGAGATTATGCACCTTTGAGTTCATGGTGTGCACCATCAGGCTTTGCAACTATGCCAAAGTGGAGACAATGATGAAAGCTAAATGTCCCTCCAAAAGTCCACTCCTTCTGGTGGAGGATGTTGAGGGGTTCTGTGCCAATTCAGGCTGTTCTGAAACAACGACACATTGAGCATACTACAACGTGTTTACTATGTGGTGTTGATGAAGAGACAGTTCCATACCATTATTGAATGCCCAAGAGCTAAACTATGCTAGAATGAGGTACGCCATGGAGTGAAGTTCCCTAAACTGCACCATAACTTGGGCGACTGATATACTTGATGAAAACATTTGCTCCAGGGTGGAGGCTGAAGTTATAACATGTACTGATTGGATTGGCAATGCCTTGTACTGCTTACCTATTTTCTCATCCTTTTAAGACTTAATCCTGCATGCGTATAATACAATTTTAACTTCTTCCAACTTAATTTTCTGGGTTGCCAGTCGCTCAAAAGTTAACTTTTTCTGATAGATATTGTTTGTAAATCCTGTATCACGAAGAAAGCGACCTGGTTGAGAGGTGAGGAAATACTGTGGTTGACTAATTCATATACAAGAATACAGAGTAATAAGATGTATATTTCATTCGACCTATCAATATTCATTTTTTGTTGAAATGTTTTTAACTAGACGTATATATGAAGTATTATGATTCAGGTTATCATAGCATGTCTCTCCTATGCAAATCATTTGTTTTTTCTATTACCCTTGCACATGTGTTGCCGCTTCAGATTTCTTTGTTTAGATTAGAAAGCACTAGCTGTAGCAGTTTATGTCCTTTGTTTTTGTTTTTCTGTTTATTACCTTCACTTATGCTCCAAGATGCAGCTCAATATTGGTGTTTGTGTTGTGTCCTCAATGCGAGCATATTTTATAAGTGGTTCTCAAAATCTTTACTTTGCTATAAAAAAAATACCGTATCTAGACGACCACTAAATCTGTCCTTTATGATGCTATATCATAATCTGTGTTACAGCTCCCTGGACACTTTCTGTGTGGCCTTTCTTAATTGGGCATTATGTTAATAAAAAGAAATTGGGCATCGTACCAGAACTTTAGGATGAGATTCTCATATATTTTCAGTCCATGTTGGAGTTAAAATCAAATGGGATTAATTGGTTTTGAAATCTTACTTGAATGAATCTTCATGATATTATGTTGGCAAGTACTCATGGTTCTCCCATAAACTCTATTGTGGGTCATGATCTGAATATGCCCACGATAAGAAGGATTAAAGAGAATTTGGAAGTACAACACCTGAAGCCGGAAGCAGCAATGAGTATTGGAACTTTACTATACTTGGAGTTCCCCAAATATATTATCATCAATGTATCTACTGGTTCAGGTTGCTCTCAAGCATTCTTCAGAAGCACATTCAGAAATAATGTATTGCTATCAAGGTAAAATTTCATGGCTCCCGCTCCATGTCAGAGTATTAGTCACAGGACAACACATCTGTATTGCTACCAAGGAAAATTTAACATCAGAACTGGAGCTCTGCCTACAGAGTTTATACTCTAGCGGTGGTTGAACATTTTCTTTGCCCGTTTTGTATGTTCGACACGGATGATTACCATCGAGGATCGTCACCGGATATCGATGACTATATATGAGTACTATCTGGACTGATAAGAAAAGGAGCATCCTTTGGTTAGAGGGAACATGTATGTACAGTATTGGTTCGGAGTTTCCCTATTAGATTTTGTGTCTAGCTGTTTAATAGATCGTGTGTTGTTAGTGTTGCTTTTTAATTAACTGATAGATTTGTGCAAGAAATGTGATTTATGTGACTACTTGGTCGAAAAATATAACAGTTTTTTTGCTTTATTTCTTGCATCTTTTGTGAACACATGTGCCTACAGTGAGTCGGTGACTAGAGTTGAACCATAGTGTAGACAAAGATGATTCCATTGAAGTTCTTTGCTATAAGGAATGTGTATTAGGTAAGAAAGAATGTATCCTTATATATGTGCATTTAGAAATGAAATTTGCGTCCCGTGGCAACGCACGGGCATTTGTACTAGTCTATGGGTAAATGGATAAATCTAAAATTTTGAATGGCTAGAGAAATGGAGCTATTTGTCCCTAAAAAAAATGGCGCTAGTCGTCTATCTAATCTTGATTTCTTTTATCAAATTTTTTTAAAACTTAATTTATGTTATACTGGGGGCGCACCATTTGCGTTTGGTGGCGCGTGATACGTCCATTTTGCATCACTATTTTATATCATAATTTGCTGTTATTCATTGATATATTTCATATTTAGAGATGATACTTATGTTATTTCATCTATTTTGCATGTTTCATGATCGTTGGAGAATTATTCACCGGAGTCAGGATTCTGCTGGAAAAAGCACCGTCAGGGTACCATATTTCTGAAGATCGACAATTGACGGCAATTATATGAAAATTCCTATTTTTTCAGAAGACGAAGGGAGCCAAAAGGAGGGGCCGAGAGGGGCCGCCATGGGCCCCCCATAGGCCGGCGCGGGCCCTGGCCTGGCCGCGCCGCCTTGTGGGGAGGGGGCCCACAGCCCCCTCTGGCCGCCTCTCCTTCGCGTACTTCTTCGTCCCGAAAACCTAAGACCTGGGGAGTGACGCAGAATTGACAGAGCCGCCTCTGCGGGGCGGAGAAACACCAGAGAGAAAAGAGCTCTCCGGCGGGCAGGAATCCGCCGGGGGAATTCCCTCCCGGAGGGGGAAATCGACGCCATCGCCATCGTCATCGAGCTGGACATCATCTCCATCATCATCATCATCATCTCCATCATCTACACCGCCATCTCCACCGCTGCATCTCGTCACCGCTGTAACGATTTGGGTTGGATCTTGATTGTTTGATAGGGGAAACTCTCCCGGTGTTGATTACTACTTGTTATTGATGCTATTGAGTGAAACCATTGAACCAAGGTTTATGTTCAGATTGTTATTCATCATCATATCACCTCTGATCATGTTCCATATGATGTCTCGTGAGTAGTTCGTTTAGTTCTTGAGGACATGGGTGAAGTCTAAATGTTAGTAGTGAATTATTGTTGAGTAGTATTCAATGTTATGATATTTAAGTTGTGGTGTTACTCTTCTAGTGGTGTCATGTGAACGTCGACTACATGATACTTCACCTTTATGGGCCTAGGGGAGTGCATCTTGTATTCGTTTGCTAATTGTGGGGTTGCCGGAGTGACAAGCAACCTGAACCCCCGTTAGTATATCGGTGCGGGAGGGATAGCGAGGATCTCGCAGTTTAAGGCTGTGGTTAGATTTATCTTAATTACTTTCTTGTATTTGCGGATGCTTGCAAGGGGTATAGTCACAAGTATGTATTAGTCCTAGGAAGGGCGGTGCATTAGCATAGGTTCACCCACACAACACTTATCAAAACAATGAAGATTAATCAGCCGTATGAAGCGAAAGCACTAGACTAAAATCCCCGTGTGTCCTCAAGAACGTTTGGTCATTATAAGTAAACAAACCGGCTTGTCCTTTGTGCTAAAAGGATTGGGCCACTCGCTGCAATTATTTCTCTCGCATTTTATTTACTTGTACTTTATTTATCCGCAATATCAAAACCCCCGAATACTTGTCTCGTGAGCATTTACGGTGAATCCTTCATCGAAACTGCTTGTCAACACCTTCTGCTCCTCGTTGGGTTCGACACTCTTATTTATCGAAAGTACTACGATACACCCCCTATACTTGTGGGTCATCAAGACTATTTTATGGCGCCGTTGCCGGGGAGTGAAGCGCTATTGGTAAGTGGAATTGGAAAGGAAACTTTATCGTACGTGCTGATTTTGTTTCTGCTTGCTGCTATAAGTCATTATGGAGAGATCCTCCCTTGAATTTCTATTTGGGAAATCTACTACTACTGCAACGGTAGTGGATGAGGCGCCAGGTGAGGAAGTAATACTATATAAAATACCTATGAAAATTATTGGACATGTTGTGGATAACCGCTATGAAGGGGATGGAACTGTTCATCCTGGAGATCATTTACTGTTTTTACATGAATTATGCGGGTCATTCAAATGTGCAGGTATTTCAATGGAGGAAGTTAGGAAGAAATTATTTGTTATGTCGCTATCTGGTAAAGCGGCGCATTGGTATAAACTGCTGAAGGATGGGCATTCTCTTGATTGGAAGGATATTGTGCCTCTATTTTACTCTAAATTTTATCCTCCAAGTGAAATTCACAAAGACCGCAACCGTATATATAATTTCTTGCCTCATGATGGAGAGAGTATTGCCCAAGCGTGGGGGAGATTGAAGTCTTTAATGCTCAAATGCCCCATTCATGAGCTTCCTGGTAATATTATTATTGATAATTTCTATGCAAAACTTTCTTTTCAAGATAAAACCTTGCTGGATACTGCTTGTTCTGGATCATTCACGCGCAATAAAGAAAAGTTTAAATGGGACCTTCTTGATCGAATCCAAGAAAATACTAAAGGATGGGAGAACGACAAAGGTAGAGTGTCAGGTATAAATTATAATTATGAATGCATTGAAACTTTTATGGATACTGATGAATATCGTAATATAAGTGCTACATATGGTCTTGACTCTCAAGTTGTTGCAAATATTTATAAAGCCTTTGCCTCTCATTTTGAATTGCCTAGGAAGAATTTTGATAAGTATCATGAACCATATAAAGATAAAGTTGATTCGCTTAAAGGTAAATGTATTGAAATTAAAACTGTTGATCATGTTCTTCCTGAAGCTTATATTGAAAAAACTCCTTTCCCTGCTAAAATGAAGGAGTATTCTGTTATAACTAGTGTAGTTAATAAAAGTGCAAAGAAACCCATAGAACCTGAAGAACAAATAAAAGTTGAACCTGCTGTTGCAATAGTTAAAGATCTTGTTACTGAAAATGTGGAAGATGGTCATATTATTTTTTGTGAAGATGCTTCTAATATTGTTTCGCATCCTAATAAGTCTATGAAAGCCAGTGTTCCTGTGCTCTCTGTTCGAATTGGTGATCATTGCTATTATGGTTTATGCGACATTGGTGCGAGTATTAGTGCCATTCCTTATGAGCTCTACACGGAAATTCTTATCGAATTGGTTCTGCTGCTAGCAAGTATTGTCCTATTATTTTTGGTAGACCTTTTCTAAATACATGTGGAGCTATTATAGATTGCAAGAAATAGAAAATTGTTACTAAATTTGCTGGTGAATCTTATGAGTTTAACTTCTCTAAATTTGCCAAAACTCCTTATAAAGCCGATTTGCCTAATGATGATTTTAGAGTTGAACAGTGTGCATCTATTGATCTTGCTCCTAGTAATCCTTTGCAGCAGCATTTGGAGAATAGTGAGAGTGAAGTTTTTAGGGAAGAAAGGGATGAGCTTGATGAAATTTTCCTTCGTCAACCTATTCTTAAACATGACTTACCGGTTGAAGATTTAGGTGTAACACCACCACCAAAGGAAGATCCTGTGTTTGATTTGAAACCATTACCTGATAATCTTAAGTATGCTTCTATTGATGAGAAGAAAACATATCCTGTTATCATTAGTGCTAAGCTTTCAGATATTGAGGAAGAAAGGTTATTGGAAATACTGAAGAAGCACCGAGGAGCTATTGGCTATACTCTTGATGATTTGAAGGGGATTTCTCCCGCTATTTGCCAACATGCTATTAATATAGAAGATGGTGCAAAACCTGTTGTTGAACATCAGCGTCGTCTAATTCCCAAGATGAAGGATGTGGTAAGAAATGAGGTATTAAAACTTCTTGAAGCAGGTATTATATATCCTATTGCTGATAGTAGATGGGTTAGTCCTGTACATTGTGTTCCTAAGAAAGGAGGAATAACTGTTGTTCCTAATGATAATGATGAGCTCATTCCTCAAAGAGTAGTTGTAGGGTATAGAATGTGCATTGATTTTCGAAAAGTTAATAAAGTTACTAAGAAAGATCATTACCCTTTACCTTTTATTGATCAAATGTTAGAAAGGTTGTCTAAAAATACTCATTTCTGTTTTCTTGATGGATATTCGGGTTTTCACAAATTGTCGTTAGAGCTAAAGATCAAGAGAAAACCACTTTCACTTGTCCCTATGGAACTTATGCTTATAGGCTTATGCCTTTTGGTTTATGTAATGCTCCTGCTACTTTTCAAAGATGCATGTCTGCTATTTTTCATGGCTTTTGTGAGAAGATTATTGAGGTATTCATGGATGATTTTTCTGTCTATGGGAATTCATTTGATAATTTCTTGCGAAACCTTGATAAAGTTTTGCAGAGATGTGAAGAAACTAACCTTGTTCTTAATTGGGAGAAATGCCACTTTATGGTTAATGAAGGAATTGTATTGGGACATAAAATTTCTGAGAGAGGTATTGAAGTTGATAGAGCTAAAGTTGAAGCAATTGAGAAGATGCCCTATCCTAGGGATATTAAAGGTATTCGTAGTATTCTTGGTCATGCTGGTTTTTATAGGAGGTTTATTAAAGATTTCTCTAAAATTTCAAAGCCTCTTACTAATCTTCTTCAAAAAGATGTACCTTTCGTTTTTGATGATGATTGTAAGGAAGCCTTTGAAACTCTAAAGAAAGCCTTGACAACTTGCTCCTATAGTTGAACCTCCTGATTGGAATTTGCCTTTTGAAATTATGTGTGATGCTAGTGATTTTGCTGTAGGTGCTGTCCTTGGACAGCGAGTAGATAAAAAATTGAATGTTATTCATTATGCTAGTAAAACTCTAGACGCTGCTCAAAGAAATTATGCTACAACTGAGAAAGAATTATTAGCCGTAGTTTTTGCATGTGACAAGTTTAGACCATATATTGTTGATTCAAAAGTCACAATTCATACTGATCATGCTGCAATTAGATACCTTATGGAAAAGAAAGATGCTAAGCCAAGGCTTATTAGATGGGTGCTTCTTTTGCAAGAATTTGATTTACATATTGTAGATAGGAAATGTGCTGATAATCCTGTTGCTGATAATTTGTCTAGATTGGAAAATATTACTTATGATCCTGTTCCTGTTAATCATAGTTTTCCAAATGAACAATTGGCTGTAATAAAGGTGAGCTCGCGAGAGAGCCCTTGGTATGCTGATTATGCTAACTTTATTGTTTCGAAGTATTTGCCTCCAACCTTTTCAGCTCATCAAAGGAGGAAATTCTTTTATGATTTGAGGCATTATTTTTGGGATGACCCACACTTATATAAAGAAGGAGTGGATGGTATTATGCGAAGATGTGTCCCAGAATATGAACAACAAGAGATATTGAGTAAATTCCATGGTAGTGTTTATGGAGGACATCACGCCGGAGATAGAACCGCACAAAAGGTTCTACAATCAGGTTTTTATTGGCCAACACTTTTCAAGGATGCAAGGAAGTTTATCTTATCTTGTGATGAATGTCAAAGAGTTGGTAATATCTCTAGACGCAATGAAATGCCTATGAATTATACTCTTGTTATTGAACCATTTGATTGTTGGGGATTCGACTTCATGGGTCCTTTTCCTTCTCCAGAAGGTAACACTCATATACTTGTCGCTGTTGATTATGTTACTAAATGGGTAGAAGCTATACCTACAAAAAGTGCTGATGGTGATGTTATCACCAGAATTTGACCAAGTCAGAGGTGGGCCGCGATCGAGATGGACGCGAAGATTATACATGGAAGGAAATGCGTGAATCGGCCTTGTTTACCAAGTTGGGCTAAACTGCCCATGTATCTGTAACATATTAGATCGCATCTTAGTTTAGAAGTCAAAGTTTATCTCGTGCACGGTTTAGTGCACGCCCACATTAGAAAGTCCGCTGGACTATAAATATGTACCTAGGGTTTATGGAATAAACAACAACCAACGTTCAACCACAAACAAATCTCGGCGCATCGCCAACTCCTTCGTCTCGAGGGTTTCTACCGGTAAGCACCATGCTGCCTAGATCGCATCTTGCGATCTAGGCAGCGTAATGCCTATCCCCGTTGTTCATGCGTTGCTCGTATCGAAGCCTTTTTGATGGCGAGCAGCGTAGTTATCTTAGATATGTTAGGGTTAGCATTGTTCTTCGTGTAATATGCTATCGTAGTGCAACCCTTGCATATCTAGCCGCCCTTACACCTATCTTGGGTGCAGGGGCGGCACCCCGCTTGATCATTATTTAGTAGATCTGGTCCGTTACGGTTGCTCCTTGATTCATCAAGGATTAGTTTAACATCCGCAATAGTTAGGCCTTACAAAGGGTTGGAGGATCCGGCGGCGTGTAGGGTGTAGTTTGCTGGCCCTAGACAGGACGTTCCGAGGATCAACTTCGTGTTGGTTTTTAGGCCTTGTCTAGGATTGGCTTACGATCACCGTGCGCGAGCGCTAGGCCCAATCGTGAGTAGGATGATCCGATTATGCGGTGAAAACCCTAAATCGTCGTAGATCTCATATGCTTTATCTTGATCAAGCAGGACCACCATATATTCGGCCACCTTGGACGAATCATGGGTGAATCGGCTCCCGAGCCGATTCACGAGACAACCTCGAGAGCCGATCGAGGCTCGTATTTAATGTGTACGTGTGTGCCCTGCAGGAAACTAAGCGAGGCATCATCCACACCTTCCTGACCAGGTATAGGTCAGGTGGCACGCCCTTGCGACCCAGCATCGGCGCGCGACCAGGAGGCTTTGCGGGCCGTCGCTCTGAGGGACTGGGGCCAGCCGCAGCCCTAGTCGTTCCCGGCTCTACCGTGTTGGCCAGTCGCTGCCCGCCGGTGGGTTTCTGACGCCAACACATTCTGGCACGCCCGGTGGGACGATCTTCAACGACAAATCTTCAACGACAACCCTCTCGCTATCCACATCAGAGATGGCGAAAGACACCATACCGTCTTCATCAGAAGCGGCAGAAGAAACTCCGGTCACGTACGGGGATCTCACTGGCGAGCTCAAGAAGAAGTACGACGAGATCAAGTCTGCCCTCGAAGCCGACCTAATCGGCTCTTTCCACAGGACCCGCTCCCATGGCATCAGATGGAAGGGGTTCACACCTGAAGGCGCATTTGATGGAGTGGACCTGTCCACCCCGTCCGAAGAACGCACCAGGTCGCTGCGTCAGGAGATCAACTTCATGGTGGCTCATTCGCTGCACCGCCACTCTGAGAGCCTGGTGAACACGTTGGAGCGCGTCGCTTTTCGCGTGATCCAGGAAATCATGAGCCATCAGTACTCTCCGTCGGGACCAGCTCTCGGGACGCATCGAGGAGAGTTGCCACTCCGGTCCCGTCCGCCGCTGCCACATGCGTTGGCAGCACCAGCTGAAGTGCCGGCTACACCGGCATTCGTCGTCTACAAGATCGGTGGTGACCCTAGTGACTACCAGTTCTTGGCTGAGGCGCCCGAGGAGATCCCGCACGGATACGCATGTGCATACGTGCCAGACTGCAGCACCTGGGCACCCTCGAACCAGGTTACAACAGCGGGGACTTCTGGAACGACAGGAGGAACGTCGGAGACAGAGCTCGAGAAGCAGACGTGGCTAGCTAAATACGCCACCCCGACAAAACTCCAGAGCCCAGCTCCTGCAGTTGGCTCAGAACCGGAAAAACAAGCATGGCTGGTTAAGTACGCCACTCCGACGAACCTTCAGGGTTCGGCACCTGCAGCCATCACCGCGGATCAGATTTGTACGATCCTTAAAGATCAGTTCGGCATGATGCCGAAAAGAAAGGCGATCGGCTATACCAAGCCGTACCCCAACGAGTACGAATTGATCCCACTACCACCCAAATATCGGCTCCCGGACTTCACAAAGTTCAGCGGATCAGATGGTTCCAGCTCCATCGAGCATGTGAGCCGATATTTGGCGCAGCTGGGCATGATCTCAGCATCAGACGAGCTGCGCGTGAGGTACTTCTCACAGTCCCTCACAGGATCGGCTTTCGGTTGGTACACTTCGTTGCCACCGAACTCAGTCCAGACTTGGAAGCAGCTGGAAGAGCGGTTCCATGAGCAATATCACTCAGAGGCTTCCGAGGCTGGCATTGCCGATCTAGCACAAGTACGACAGAAGCGCGGGGAAACAGTGTCAGAATACATCCAGCGCTTCAGGACCGTTAGGAACCGATGCTATTCGGTTCACGTAAGCGAAAAGAAGCAGTCGAGTTGGCGGTGGTGGGTCTATCATCATCGATCAAGGACGTGGCCTCCCAAGCAGACTACCCTTCATTAGCACACATGGTGCAGAAGCTGTCAGCGTATGAACAGCGCCACCCAGATGTCTACCAGGACAAATTCAAACGCGTGGTTACCATGGTCGACGCAGGCGAAGATGAAGGCGCTACGGGAGAACAAGAGGTTGCAGTGGCTGAGTGGACTCGAGCGGCAGGCCCAGTAACCTGCAAATGGGTGAAGCCACCAGGGCCTCCAAGAGGGTTCGACTTCGACGTGACTAAAACGGAGCAGATTTTCGATCTATTGCTCACGGAGAAGCACATAAAGGTACCCGAAGGCCACAAAATTCCTACGGTGCAGGAGCTGAACGGAAAGCCATACTGCAAATGGCATAACACGTACTCCCATACCACCAACGACTGCAGGGTGTGGCGTCAACAGATCCAGAGGGCGATAGAAAATGGGCGACTAATTTTTAACCAGTACGCCATGAAGGTCGACACACACCCCTTCCCCGCCGTCAACATGGTGGAGTTCGCCCACCTCAGAGGGTGCCAGCCTGATTTCTCAGCCAACATCAGCATGGTAGAGCTTGGACACCGCTCTGAGAAGGACGGGGATGAGGACAGCTGCTCTCAGAGCAAGGACGCGAGAGGGGCCGCTCCATGCGATCGGCTCCGTCAAGATGGCAAGCGCTACGTCACGGAGGGGGAAGTGAAGAACATAAGATATCAATGACCCCTCTCTGATCACCTCCTCAACAAGTATGTGAGTCAGTACGACCAACGCCGGCAACACGGCAACGACGATGAGAGAGACCGTTTGGCTATAGGAGCCAGAAGATATCGTCGGCACGATCACAATGAGGAGGAGCACGAGCGCCATGCCACGGAAAAGCCAAGGGAGCAAGATGACAACGCCAGGCACTGGGACTGCCCTTTCTTCCGATATTGCTGGGATTCAGGAATGAGCCGATTGCCAACAATCGGCAACTGCCCAGAATGCAACCAGAAGAAGAAGGAGGCAGCCAACATGTCCGTATTCGAGCGTTTAGGGCCTCTCCCACCACAGAGCAAACGCGCTGAGTCCCCTCGCTGGGCAGATATCGAGGATTCAGAAGACGAGGGACAAGAAGACAGGTACCACCGTCCAAGGTGGTGCCCTGACGGACTCAGCCATTCACAAAAGCGCAGGGTTCAGCGATTGCGCGGTCTGGAGGAAGCCGAAAGGTTATACTTGCACACGCTGAGGAAGGCACGACCTGATCTGGCTGCGAAAGTTCAGCGAACCCTGGATGAGGAGGGATTGCCGCAACGAAAAGTGTGGCGCCCCAAGCAAAGGAAAGCCGATGATGAAACATCGGCTGGCACAAACATGGTGCTCGTTCGTCCGGCAAGGTGTGGAGCTCCACGACTACACGACGCACCCGAGGCGGACAACAGCAAGCGCACCAACATGATAAAGTCAGAGATTGGGCTGGTTTTGTCTACCGGCCTGGGCGAGTAGCAAGGCTACGTAAATAAACAACGTGGCGAGGCTGATCCTTGCGATCGGCCCTCCGAAACTGTTGAAGGGATATTACTAAACCCTTACTGAGCAAGCAACGTGGAGGCCGATTCCAGCAATCGGCCAAAATTATCCTCACCATCTATTTTGCCTGGGATCAACAGTTGGCCCAACAGGGGCTACCTAAAGAGCCGATACCATCAATTCTTGACGGAATCGGCTCGGGGGGGCACCTAGATGGGTGAAACATGAGGGTATGAGGTGACACGATCATATATGGGGGCCGACACACAAATCGGCCTAGAAACCTAGAAAATTCAAAAAATTTTGAGCACAGCCGATGCAGCAGACATCGACTTAAGGATATGAAAGCCGATGCAGGGCCATCGACTCAAGAGGAGTAACTGTTACGATCAGAGGATCAAGGAAGCACGAAAGGGGATTTTAATGGAAGAGCTCCTCAATGGAGTAATTTAAGGGCTCGGATCCTCTCTTCAAGAAAAATGCCAAGAGCAGCCTGGACGTGCAGGTCAGGTCAAGGATGGATTGCATTAGATCCGCCAAAGGAAAGGAGCCGATCTGACCAGCAGGGCGCTAAGAGCGGATTGAAGAAGCTCGGGGGGCAGCTCACCTTGAAGGCTCTCTGCTCGGGGAAGCCGATTTATGTGCAAATCGGCTAGCTCCGCATGATCAAGCCCGGGCACATTCAGCTAATTTGCGCATCCTCGTCTCTGTGTTGCCTTGGCCGAGACTCGGGGGGCAACAGGCCTGGTAGATGCTCTATTGAGGGGCCGATTGGGGTACCATCGGCTAATCTTTCGTCGCAACCTTCTTCGCAAGATGATGAGCGCTCGAGAAAATCGTCAGTTGAAGGATGGAAGGGTAAATGTCGAAGGACCGATGCGTTGCTATCGGCTCGTTACGCATTGGCAAAAGGGACGAATCGGCAAAATCAGATTGGGGAAAGTTCTTCATTGAGAAATTTCTTACATAGAAGAGCTGATTGCCCTCAAAAGGGGATGCATTACCCCGCCTACTTCTACGGATCCTATGCTACGGGCCCTATCTATGGACCGTTGCTGCCCTCGTCATCGCCGTCATCGCCGCTGTCGGCGCTGCTCCCGGCCGGCTCGTCATCGCTGCTCCAGCGGCCGCCGGCGGGGCCTTCATTGTCCTCGTCTTCCTCGTCGTCGTCGTCGTCGCTGTCGAAGTCACTCAGGTTCCCCGGCCAGGGGCAATGGCGCTTGGCCGGCGGCTCGTCGGGGGAGCTGTCGTCGTCGTCATCCTCCTCTTCGTCCCCCTTCACCTCCTCGGAGGTGGCCCCATCCCAGGGGAAGCGATCATCATCGCTTTCTTCCACTGCTTCCTTGTCGGCGAGGAAGCGGAGATCGCTCTCCCCATCGGTCGGAGACTTGTCGTCCTCTCGACCCAGATGGAGAAATCATGATCTGACTCCTCCCCGGCCGCAATGGCACGGCGGATGTTGGCCGCATGGACCTCCGCCGGGTTGTACTCCGGCGTCGGCTCGCGAGACGAGGAGGACTGGGTGGAAAGATCCGATGAGGCAGAGGAGGAAGAAGACATGGTGGCACAGGAGGGCTTTTTGGAGTGCTAATGCGAAGGAGATGCAGAGGAGAACTGTTTGTGGCAGTTAAATAAAAGAGGACATAGTGGAAATTCAATGCCACAGCAGTTTCCGAGGAGGTGGTGCCAAAACTGTCAAATCGTGCGGAGAAGTTGAGAAGGCAAGTTATCATGATGAAGGACTCTGCGACGGTTCTGCTCTGCCACGACATGACCCGACGGAAGGAAGCATAATGATTTTGGAAATGTCATTTCCAAAACCAGGGGGGCATGTGTTATCACCAGAATTTGACCAAGTCAGAGGTGGGCCGCGATCGAGATGGACGCGAAGATTATACATGGAAGGAAATGCGTGAATCGGCCTTGTTTACCAAGTTGGGCTAAACTGCCCATGTATCTGTAACATATTAGATCGCATCTTAGTTTAGAAGTCAAAGTTTATCTCGTGCACGGTTTAGTGCACGCCCACATTAGAAAGTCCGCTGGACTATAAATATGTACCTAGGGTTTATGGAATAAACAACAACCAACGTTCAACCACAAACAAATCTCGGCGCATCGCCAACTCCTTCGTCTCGAGGGTTTCTACCGGTAAGCACCATGCTGCCTAGATCGCATCTTGCGATCTAGGCAGCGTAATGCCTATCCCCGTTGTTCATGCGTTGCTCGTACTGAAGCCTTTTTGATGGCGAGCAGCGTAGTTATCTTAGATATGTTAGGGTTAGCACTGTTCTTCGTGTAATATGCTATCGTAGTGCAACCCTTGCATATCTAGCCGCCCTTACACCTATCTTGGGTGCAGGGGCGGCACCCCGCTTGATCATTATTTAGTAGATCTGGTCCGTTACGGTTGCTCCTTGATTCATCAAGGATTAGTTTAACATCCGCAATAGTTAGGCCTTACAAAGGGTTGGAGGATCCGGCGGCGTGTAGGGTGTAGTTTGCTGGCCCTAGACGGGACGTTCCGAGGATCAACTTCGTGTTGGTTTTTAGGCCTTGTCTAGGATTGGCTTACGATCACCGTGCGCGAGCGCTAGGCCCAATCGTGAGTAGGATGATCCGATTATGCGGTGAAAACCCTAAATCGTCGTAGATCTCATATGCTTTATCTTGATCAAGCAGGACCACCATATATTCGGCCACCTTGGACGAATCATGGGTGAATCGGCTCCCTGAGCCGATTCACAGGACAACTCGAGAGCCGATCGAGGCTCGTATTTAATGTGTACGTGTGTGCCCTGCAGGAAACTAAGCGAGGCATCATCCACACCTTCCCGACCAGGTATAGGTCAGGTGGCACGCCCTTGCGACCCGAGCATCGGCGCGCGACCAGGGAGGCTTTGCGGGCCGTCGCTCTGAGGGACTGGGGCCAGCCGCAGCCCTAGTCGTTCCCGGCTCTACCGTGTTGGCCAGTCGCTGCCCGCCGGTGGGTTTCTGACGCCAACAGGTGAGACCTCTATAAAGATGCTTGTAGATATTATATTTCCTAGATTTGGAGTACCTAGATATATTATGACTGATGGAGGTTCTCATTTTATTCATGGTGGTTTTAGAAAAACTCTTGCCAAATATGGTATTAATCATAGAATTGCTTCAGCTTATCATCCTCAAACTAGTGGGCAGGTAGAATTATCAAATAGAGAAATTAAAGCTATTTTTAGGAAAGACTGTTAATAAATCTAGAAAGAATTGGACTAGTAAGTTAAAGGAAGCATTGTGGGCCTATAGAACTGCTTATAAAAATCCTATGGGAATGTCTCCTTATAAAATGGTTTATGGAAAAGCTTGTCATTTACCTTTAGAACTAGAGCACAAAGCTTATTGGGCTGTAAGAGAACTTAATAAAGATTTTAAACTTGCCGGTAAGAAGAGGTTGCTACAATTGAGTTCTTTAGATGAATGGAGAAGTGAAGCTTATGAAAATGCTAAACTTTTTAAGGAGAAAGTTAAGAAGTGGCATGATAGAAGAATTATTAAAAGAGAATTTAATGTTGGAGACAAAGTCCTATTGTATCGGTCTCGTCTCAGATTTTTTGCAGGGAAATTACTCTCAAAATGGGAAGGACCATATGTTATTGATGAGGTATATCGTTCAGGAGCAATAAAAATTAGCTCTTTAGAAGGTAACGCCACACAAGTAGTGAATGGACAAAGACTCAAACATTATATTTCTGGAGATTCTTATAATGAAGATATTGATATTATTCAAGTGATAACTCCGGAAGCTTTCATCAAAGATCAAATTGACAGTTTTGCAGAGTCCGACTTTGAATAGGTAACAGTTTAATAATAAAAAGTCCGCGTTTAGCTTTCCGAACAATATTTCTGCTGTTTTTGGAAAATATAAAAAATTACGGGATCGAAACGGAGTGGAGGAGACGCGCGAGGGCCCGTCACCATAGGCCGGCGCGGGCCCCACTCTGGCCGCGCCTCCCTATGGTGACAGCCCCTCGGCGTCCCGTTTACACTCGTTTTCGGCCTGGAACCTTCCTTTTGTCGTAAAATATTTGCTATATAATCCCCCGGACCCCTGGAGGTCCGAATATCGTTTTCTCGTCGTGTTTTGTTTCGAGCTGTTTTCTGCCAGATATTGTTTTCAGATCTAGAGCCACCATGTCTTCGTCGGAGCCTCCGAAGGACAACTTCTTTGAGAACGTCGTCAACCCGTACATAAGCGAGTTGAAGATGCATCCCAAAGAATTGCTCCTCGTAGATGGAGAGTTGCAGGTAGAAGATGTTCGGGGACCTAAGGGAGAAGGAAGCTTGGAGGACAGGATGGAGAAACTAGAACAAGAAGTCTTCACCTACAAGAAGATGGCTGAGCGTGAAGTGGACATCTTCCACAGAATTGTGTCCGAGCTCATTGGTGAACATGAGAAGGAGACTGCAAGGCTGTGGAGCGATATCCTCTCACTTCACAACACCAGCAACCAACTTCAGGCGCAACTTTATGATGCTTGGAATCAAAACTGTGAGTATGAAAACAGGTTTAAACGCATTAGCGATGCTGCTAGTTTCAGGATTCCAGAGACCAAGACATCGTTTGTTGATGGAGAGCCTCTTCCCTGGAAGTCTGATGACGAGAAGAATCCATCACCATCACCATCGAAGGAGTAATTCATCATCGGTATTGGCATCCCCTTGGTTTGTTCCAAGCTTGGGGGAGTGCCGCGGTATCATATCATCACTATCTTTATCTTTTACTATTAAGTAGAGTCATATCATGAGTAGGGAAGTTATCACATAGAATAGTTTGCAGTGTGGAAGTATCTCTCTCTTAGTTGGTTATCTATGTATCCGTTGGTGTGAGTTATCGTTATAGAATATTAATGAGAAGTCTTATCATTTACTTTTTGCACACCTTATTTTAGTTTGCAATTTCTTTTATATGATTACTCTTGACATGAGTATTGATATCACTTTGGGAGCATCAAGTAAATCTATTTGGTTTTGGCAAACTTGGCATTGGTCAATAGTAACAACACCATGATGTTTAAGTAAAAAAGGGAAATACATGTAGACACATTACTCTATTATCTTTATGCTAATGAGTTAGTATTCTGAAGCTAAAATTGCTTGTGCTTACAAGAAAGATGCATGATTGTTTCTATCACATGTATATTTGTTTGTTTCCCTCAACTTTTATGCTTGCTATCAAACCTTGCTAGCCAAAGACCTGTATTGAGAGGGAATACTTCTCATGCATCCATAACCTTAGACCAAACCCATGCCATTTGTGTCCACCATAACTACCTACTATGTGGTATTTTGCGCCACTCCAAGTAAATACTTCATGTGCTACCTTTAAATAATTCAAACTATATTACTCCTTATTTGTGTCAATGTTTTATGGCTCATGAGGAAGTATGTGGTGTTTTATCTTTCAATCTTGTTGGGCGAACTTTCACCAATGGACTAGTGGCACATCCGCTTATCCAATAATTTTGCAAAAAGAGCTGGCAACGGGGTTCCCAGCCCCAATTAATAACTTTCATTAATAATTCTCTTCACATGTTTTGCCCTGATTTATCAGTAAACAACTTAATTTTGCAATAGACACTCCTCCATGGTTTGAGAAATGTTGGAAGGCACCCGAGGATTCGATTAGCCATGGCTTGTGAAAGCAAAGGTTGGGGGGAGTGTCATCCATAATAAAACTAAAATACATGTGTAAACAAAAGAGAAGGGGGATGATCTACCTTGCTGGTAGAGATGCCGTCCTCCATGGGAGCCGCTCTTGGAAGGTCTGTTTGGCAAGGGGGTTAGAGTGCCCGCTACCATTCGTTGACAACAACAAACACCACTCAAAATCTTACTTTTATGTTCTTTATATGATTTCAAAACTTGAAAAGCTCTAGCACATGATTTAATCCCTGCTTCCCTCTCGCGAAGGGCCTATCTTTTACTTTTATGTTGAGTCGGTAAACCTATTTCCCTCTATCTTAAGCAAGCAAATGAGTTGTTGTGAACCAACCATTTATGCTATGATTCGCTTAATCATGTCTTTTATGCTTTCTTGTTTAGTACAAATTTTATCTGATTGAATATGACTTTGAAGGTTATCAATGATTATGAGGAGATTGTTATGATTGAGGATGAAAGCCCTGCCATATAAATGATTATTAGAAGATAAGTACAATATGTTAATAGTTCTCTGACCAAGAACAAAGTTTGCCATAACCAATCATGATTTCCTATGCACCTCTATTTGTGATTTCTCTTTACTTATTTCGAGTTGAGTTATATGAGGAAGATGTTTACTAGAATATCTTGTGTGAATCAATATGATGCTTCTTGTCCGTATTTTATTTATCGACTCTTCACTCCATAAACATGTGGTCTTGTTTATCGAGCTCAGTTTCGCTTGGGGACAAACGAGGTCTAAGCTTGGGGGGAGTTGATACGTCCATTTTGCATCACTATTTTATATCATAATTTGTCTGTTATTCATTGATATATTTCATATTTAGAGATGATACTTATGTTATTTCATCTATTTTGCATGTTTCATGATCGTTGGAGAATTATTCACCGGAGTCAGGATTCTGCTGGAAAAAGCACCGTCAGGGTACCATATTTCTGAAGATCAACAATTGACGGCAATTATACGAAAATTCCTATTTTTCCAGAAGACGAAGGGAGCCAAAAGGAGGGGCCGAGAGGGGCCGCCATGGCCCCCCCATAGGCCGGCGCGGGCCCTGGCCTGGCCGCGCCGCCTTGTGGGGAGGGGGCCCACAGCCCCCTCTGGCCGCCTCTCCTTCGCGTACTTCTTCGTCCCGAAAACCTAAGACCCAGGGAGTGACGGAGAATTGACAGAGCCGCCTCTGCGGGACGGAGAAACACCACAGAGAAAAGAGCTCTCCGGCGGGCAGGAATCCGCCGGGGAAATTCCCTCCCGGAGGGGGAAATCGACGCCATCGCCATCGTCATCGAGCTGGACATCATCTCCATCATCATCATCATCTCCATCATCTACACCGCCATCTCCACCGCTGCATCTCGTCACCGCTGTAACGATTTGGGTTGGATCTTGATTGTTTGATAGGGGAAACTCTCCCGGTATTGATTACTAATTGTTATTGATGCTATTGAGTGAAACCATTGAACCAAGGTTTATATTCAGATTCTTATTCATCATCATATCACCTCTGATCATGTTCCATATGATGTCTCGTGAGTAGTTCGTTTAGTTCTTGAGGACATGGGTGAAGTCTAAATGTTAGTAGTGAATTATTGTTGAGTAGTATTCAATGTTATGATATTTAAGTTGTGGTGTTACTCTTATAGTGGTGTCATTTGAACGTCGACTACATGATACTTCACCTTTATGGACCTAGGGGAGTGCATCTTGTATTCGTTTGCTAATTGTGGGGTTGTCGGAGTGACAGCAACCTAAACCCCCATTAGTATATCGGTGCAGGAGGGATAGCAGGATCTCAGAGTTTAAGGCTGTGGTTAGATTTATCTTAATTACTTTCTTGTATTTGCGGATGCTTGCAAGGGGTATAATCACAAGTATGTATTAGTCCTAGGAAGGGCGGTGCATTAGCATAGGTTCACCCACACAACACTTATCAAAACAATGAAGATTAATCAGCCGTATGAAGCGAAAGCACTAGACTAAAATCCCCGTGTGTCCTCAAGAACGTTTGGTCATTATAAGTAAACAAACCGGCTTGTCCTTTGTGCTAAAAAGGATTGGGCCACTCGCTGCAATTATTTCTCTCGCATTTTATTTACTTGTACTTTATTTATCTGCAATATCAAAACCTCCTGAATAGTTGTCTGTGAGCATTTACAGTGAATCCTTCATCGAAACTGCTTGTCAACACCTTCTGCTCCTCGTTGGGTTCGACACTCTTATTTATCGAAAGTACTACAATACACCCCCTATACTTGTGGGTCATCAGCGCGCTGTCGGATTTCTTCTGCCTCTTGTCTTAGGTGGATCCTTGAGATTCTCCTGATGGCATTTGGAGTAACCTTGATCTCGATAGGTTACCTTTGAAATATATACAGTACATCACGATGTTAACTATGGCAATGTATCATGTGAATCTGGCCATATCGTGCATCCCTGCATCCATTCGTTTATGGTGGCGTGTATCGAACAAACATTTGCACTCACAGACCCGTTTCCAAATTAACATACATCTCTTTTTGCAAAAATATCCTTAACTCTCTAATCCCCAAAAATCTCACCCCAGTTCCCTTTCACCAAATCGGTGGCTCGCCTCGATTTCTGCAGTTGCCAACAAAGGGCGAGAAGACCAGACCACGGACGTCATCCTCCTCAAGTTTCTCTGCTCGCGAAATTAAGTTAGGCACTGTTTCCGACATGCTCCACAAGAACCTCTCTAGTGCAGGGAGTCGAGGAGTGCCTCCACGCTGCCGCCGCCGACAAGCTGCAGCTAGAAGAGAGGGTGTGGGGGGCGAACCACATGTAAGACGACAAGGCGAGGTTTAACTGGTGGAGGGTGTGCACCATGGAATGACAAATTGCAGTTTATGATGAATGTTGTCGGTCAGGTGATGGTCTATGCAAGTTGAGTGATGTAATACTACTAGGTAGGGAAGCGGTCAAAGTTAAATTGTAAGACAGAGATGAGACAATATACATAAACATTTCGAAAAAATATAGAGATGAGACAATATATGGCATAAACAATGTTATTGTACTCCTGTTATCACCAGAATTTGACCAAGCCAGAGGTGGGCCGCGATCAAGACGGATTTGAAGATATACATATAGAAGAGATATGTGAATCGGCCTTGTCTACCAAGTTTGGGCTAGTTAGCCCGTGTATCTTTATAGTAGGTTATGTAGAAGTTAGAATTTATCTCGTGCACGGTTTGGTGCACGCCCACGATTAGAAGTCCGTTTGGACTATAAATATGTATCTAGGGTTTATGGAATAAACAACAACCAACGTTCAACACAAACCAATCTCGGCGCATCGCCAACCCCTTCGTCTCGAGGGTTTCTCCGGTAAGCACCATGCTGCCTAGATCGCATCTTGCGATCCGGGCAGCACGAGCCTGCCCACGTTGTTCATGCGTTGCTCGTGCTTGAAGCCTTTTTGATGGCGAGCAACGTAGTTATCATAGATGTGTTAGGGTTAGCATTGTTCTTAGTATCATATGCTGTCGTAGTGCAACCCTTGCGCATCTAGCCGTCCTTGTACCTCATCATGGGTGCAGGGCGGCACCCCGCTTGATCATTATTTAGTAGATCTGATCCGTTACGGTTGCTCCTTGATTCATCAAGGATTAGTTTAACATCTGCAATAGTTAGGCCTTACAAAGGGTTGGAGGATCCGGCGGCGTGTAGGGTGTAGTTTGCTGGCCCTAGACAGGACGTTCCGAGGATCAACCTCGTGTTGGTTTTTAGGCCTTGTCTAGGTTTGGCTTACGATCACCGTGCGCGAGCGCGAGGCCCAATCGTGAGTAGGATGATCCGATTATGCGGTGAAAACCCTAAATCGTCGTGGATCTCATATGCTTTATCTTGATCAAGCGGGACCACCATATATTCGGCCACCTTGGACGAATCATGGGTGAATCGGCTCCATGAGCCGATTCACGGGATAACCTCGAGAGCCGATCGAGGCTCGTATTTAACGTGTACGTGTGTGCCCTGCAGGAAACTAAGCGAGGCATCATCCACACCTTCTTGACCAGGTATAGGTCAGGTGGCACGCCCTTGCAATTTGCATCGGCGCGCGACCAGGAGGCTTTGCGGGCCGTCGCTCCGAGGGACCGGGGCCAGCCGCAGCCCTAGTTGTTCCCGGCTCTACGGTGTTGACCGATCGCTGCCCGCCGGTGGGTTTCGACGTCAACACATTCTGGCACGCCCGGTGGGACAATCCTCGACATCAACCACATCGCCGTCTACATCGGAGATGGCGGAAGAAACTCCGGTCACTTACGAGGATCTCAATGGCGAGCTCAAGAAGAAGTATGACGAGGTCAAGATCCTCCTCGAAGCCGACCTCATCGGCTCTTTCCACAGGACCCGCTCCCATGGCATCAGATGGAAGGGGTTCTCATCTGAAGGCGCGCTTGATGGAGTGGACCTATCCACCCCGTCAGAAGAACGCACCGGGTCGCTGCGTCGGGAGATCAACTTCATGGTGGCTCATTCGCTGCACCGCCATTCCGAGAGCACTGGTGAATACGTTGGAGCGCGTCGCTGCGCGTGATCCGAGGAGATCATGAGCCGTCGGTACTCTCCGTCGGGACCAGCTCTAGGGACTCACCAAGGAGAATTGCCACTCCGAGTCCCGTCCACCGCTGCCGTTCGCGTTGGCGGCGCCCGAAGCGCCGAACTCATCGGCCTACGTCGTCTACAAGATTGGTGGTGACCCCGGTGACTACCAATTCCTACATGACGCGCCCAAGGAGATCCCGCACGGATACGCATGCGCATACGTGCCGGACCGAAGCACCCGGGCACTCTCGAACCGAGGTTGCAACGAGCGGGGACTTACGGAACAACGGGAGGAACGTCGGAGGCGGACCCGAGAAACGAGACGTGGCTAGCTAAATACGCCACCCCGACAAAACTCCGAGCCCAGCTCCTGCTGGTTGGCTCAGAACCGGAAAAACAAGCATGGCTGGTTAAGTACGCCACCCCGGCGAATCTTCAAGGTTCGGCACCTTCAGCCATCACCGCGGATCAGATTTGTACGATTCTGAAAGATCAGTTCGGCGTGATGCCGAAAAGGAAGACGGTCGGCTATACCAAGCCGTACCCCAACGAGTACGAATTGATCCCGCTACCACCCAAATATCGGCTCCCGGACTTCACAAAGTTCAGCGGATCGGATGGTTCCAGCTCCATCGAGCATGTGAGCCGATATTTGGCACAGCTGGGCATGATCTCGGCGTCGGACGAGCTGCGTGTGAGGTACTTCTCACGGTCCCTCACGGGATCGGCTTTCGGTTGGTACACGTCGCTGCCACCGAACTCAGTCCGGACTTGGAAGCAGGTTGGAAGAACGGTTCCATGAGCAATATCACTCGGAGGCTTCCGAGGCTGGCATTGCCGATTTGGCACAAGTACGACGAGCGCGGGGAAACAGGTGTCGGAGTACATCCAGCGCTTCAGGACCGTTAGGAACCGATGCTATTCGGTTCATGTAAGCGAAAAGAAGCGATCGAGTTGGCGGTGGTGGGTCTATCATCATCGATCAAGGACGTGGCCTCCCAAGCGGACTACCCTTCATTAGCACACATGGTGCGAAGGCTGTCAGCGTATGAACAGCGCCACCCAGATGTCTACCAGGACAAATTCAAGCGCGTGGTTACCATGGTTGACGCATGCGAAGATGAAGGTGCTACGGGAGAACAAGAGGTCGCAGTGGCTGAGTGGACTCGAGCGGCAGGCCCAGTAACCTGCAAATGGGTGAAGCCACCAGGGCCTCCAAGAGGGTTCGACTTCGACGTGACGAAAACCGAGCAGATTTTCGATCTCTTACTCGCGGAGAAGCATATAAAGATACCCGAAGGCCACAAGGTCCCTACGGTGCAAGAGCTGAACGGAAAGCCATACTGCAAGTGGCATAACACGTTCACCCACACCACTAACGACTGCAGGGTGTGGCGTCAGCAGATCCAAATGGCAATAGAAAATGGGCGACTAATTTTTAACCAGTACGCCATGAAGGTCGACACACACCCCTTCCCCGCCGTCAACATGGTGGAGTTTACCCACCTCGGAGGGTGCCAGCCAGATTTCTCAGCCAACATCAACATGGTAGAGCTTGGACACCACTCTGAGAAGGACGGGGATGAGGGCAGCTGCTCTCAGAGCAAAGACACAGAGGGGGCCGCTCCATGCGATCGGCTCCGTCAAGATGGCAAGCGCTACGTCACAGAGGGAGAAGTGAAGAACATAAGATATCAACGACCCCTCTCTGATCACCTCCTCAACAAGTATGTGAGTCGGTATGACCAACGCCGGCGACACGGTGACGATGATGAAAGAGATCGTCGGCCGAGAAACGACGAGAAGGCATCGTCGGCATAATCACGATGAGGAGCGGCAGGAGCGCCACGCTAGGGAGCAAGACGACACGGGCAGGCATTGGGACTGCCCCTTCTTCAGACACTGCTGGGATTCAGGAATGAGCCGATTGCCTACGATCGGCAATTGCCCAGAATGCAACCAGAAGAAGAAGGAGGCAGCCAACGTGTCTGTGTTCAAGCGCTTAGGGCCTCTCCCGCCACAGAGCAAACGCGCTGAGTCCCCTCGCTGGGCAGATCTCGAGGATTCAGAAGACGAGGGACAAGAAGAGGAAGAAGACAGGTACCACCGTCCAAGGTGGTGCCCTGATGGACTCAGCCGTTCACAAAAGCGCAGGGTTCAGCGATTGCGCGGCTTGGAGGAAGCCGAAAGGTTGTACTTGTATACGCTAAGGAAGGCACGGCCTGATCTGGCTGCGAAAGTCCAGCGAACCCTGGATGAGGAGGGACTGCCGCAAAGAAAAGAGTGGCGCCCCAAGCAAAGGAAAGCCGATGATGAAACATCGGCTGGCACAAACATGGTGCTCGTTCGTCCGGCGAAGTGTAGAGCTCCACGATTACACGATGCACCCGAGGTGGACAACGGCAAGCGCACCAACGTGATAAAGTCGGAGATTGGGCTGGTTTTATCCACCGGCCCGGACGAGTAGCAAGACTACGTCAATAAGCAAACGTGGCGAGGCTGATCCTTGCGATCGCCCCCCAAGGGATATTACAAAACCTTCATCGAGCAAGCAACGTGGAGGCCGATTCCAGCAATCGGCCAAGATTATCCTCACCATCTATTTTGCACTGGGATCAACGTTTGACCCAACGGGGACTACCTGAAGAGCCGATACCATCAATTCTCTTGACAGAATCGGCTCGGGGGGCACCTAGGTGGATAAAACACGAGGATATGAGATAATACTATCAAGTATGGGGGCCGATACACAAATCGGCCTAAAAATTTAAAAATTTTGAGCACAGCCGATGCGACGAGACATCGACTTAAGGATATAAAAGCCGATGCATGGACATCGACTCAAGAGGAATAACCTGTCAGGGGATCAATGGAACTGGAGCTGCTGATCCTTCCAAAACCTTTCCAAGAGCACGGGCTTCTCGCGTGTAAGCATTCTTACCCTGTTTTAGTGGAAAGCTGGAGTAACTCGGAGGGCAGCTCGCCTTGAAACATCGATGTTCTGGAGAGCCGATTTTGTTGAAACGGCTAACATGGCGCTACGAGGGGGAATCTGATGATGGTCGGTTCGGATGGTCCACTTTTATCCCCGCCTTGATCAAGGCTCGGGGGGCAACAGACCTGTACCTACCGGAAGGAGAATCATCAGTTGAAGGATGGAAGGGTAGATGTCGAAGGACCGGTGCGTTGCTATCGGTTCATTATGCATTGGCAAAGGGGGACAAATCGGCAAAATCAAACCGGGAAAGTTCTTCATTGATGGACGAGATTTCTTACACAAAGAGCTGATTGCTCTCAAAAGGAAGTCCTAGGAGATACATTGCCCGCCTACTACTATTGGCCCTATCCTATCTAGGGGCCGTCGCTGCCCTCGTCGTTGTCGCCGTCGCCGCTGCTGTTGGCGCTGCTCCCCGCCCGCTCGTCGTCGCTGCTCCAGCGACCGTCAACAGGACCCTCGTTGTCCTCATCCTCATCATCAGCGTCGTCATCGTCGCTGTCGACGTCGCTGAGGTTCCCAGGCCAGAGGCAGTGGCGTTTCGCCGGCGGCTAGTCGGAGGAGCTGTCGTCCTCTTCTTCCTCCTCCTCCACCGCCTCCGCAGAGGAGGTGGCCCCATCCCAGGGAAAGCGATCGTCCTCGCTTTCTTCCACCGCTTCCCTTTTAACAAGGAAGCGGAGATCGCTCTCCCCATCAGTCAGGGACTTGTCGCCCTCTGACCAGATGGAGAAATTATGGCTGGGCTCGTCCCCGGCCTCGATGGCGCGGCGAGTGTTGGCCGCGTGGACCTCCGCTGGGTTCCACTCCGGCGTCGGCTCGCGGGAAGAGGAGGACTCGATGGGAAAGCCCGATGAGGCGGAGGGAGAAGAAGACATGGTGGCTCAGGAGGGTTTTTTGGATGCCAATGCGAAAGGGGACGAAGAGGAGAACTGTTCGATGCGGTTAAATAAAAGGGCATGGAGTAAATACTCGAACAGGTTTCCGAGGGTGGTGCCAAAGCTGTCAAATCGTGCAGAGAAGTTGAGAAGGCAAGTTATCATGATGAAGGACTCTGCGACGGTTCTGCTCTGCCACGACATGACCCGACGAGAGAAAAGCATAATGATTTTGGAAATGTCATTTCCAAAACCAGGGGGGCATGTGTTATCACCAGAATTTGACCAAGCCAGAGGTGAGCCGCGATCAAGACGGATTTGAAGATATACATATAGAAGAGATATGTGAATCGGCCTTGTCTACCAAGTTTGGGCTAGTTAGCCCGTGTATCTTTATAGTAGGTTATGTAGAAGTTAGAATTTATCTCGTGCACGGTTTGGTGCACGCCCACGATTAGAAGTCCGCTGGACTATAAATATGTATCTAGGGTTTATGGAATAAACAACAACCAACGTTCAACAGAAACCAATCTCGGCGCATCGCCAACCCCTTCGTCTCGAGGGTTTCTCCGGTAAGCACCATGCTGCCTAGATCGCATCTTGCGATCTAGGCAGCACGAGCCTGCCCACGTTGTTCGTGCGTTGCTCGTGCTGAAGCCTTTTTGATGGCGAGCAACGTAGTTATCATAGATGTGTTAGGGTTAGCATTGTTCTTAGTATCATATGCTATCGTAGTGCAACCCTTGCGCATCTAGCCGTCCTTGTACCTCATCATGGGTGCAGGGCGGCACCCCGCTGATCATTATTTAGTAGATCTGATCCGTTACGGTTGCTCCTTGATTCATCAAGGATTAGTTTAACATCTGCAATAGTTAGGCCTTACAAAGGGTTGGAGGATCCAGCGGCGTGTAGGGTGTAGTTTGCTGGCCCTAGACAGGACGTTCCGAGGATCAACCTCGTGTTGGTTTTTAGGCCTTGTCTAGGTTTGGCTTACGATCACCGTGCGCGAGCGCGAGGCCCAATCGTGAGTAGGATGATCCGATTATGCGGTGAAAACCCTAAATCGTCGTGGATCTCATATGCTTTATCTTGATCAAGCAGGACCACCATATATTCGGCCACCTTGGACGAATCATGGGTACAGGATAACCTGAGAGCCGATCGAGGCTCGTATTTAACGTGTACGTGTGTGCCCTGCAGGAAACTAAGCGAGGCATCATCCACACCTTCCTGACCAGGTATAGGTCAGGTGGCACGCCCTTGCAATTTGCATCGGCGCGCGACCAGGGAGGCTTTGCGGGCCGTCGCTGCGAGGGACTGGGGCCAGCCGCAGGCCTAGTTGTTCCCGG
>NC_061514.1:8664257-8762682 GCF_022539505.1 Lolium rigidum | reverse complement strand
GAAAAATAGGAACTTTGGCGGTGATTTCGTCCGATTCGAGAATATTTCGTTACTAGGATTTCGAAACCAAAAACAGCGAGAAAACAGAATCGGCCTTTCGGCATCTCGTCAATAGGTTAGTTCCGGAAAACGCATAATAATGACATATAATGTGTATAAAACATGTAGATATCATCAATAAAGTGGCATGGAACATAAGAAATTATCGATACGTTGGAGACGTATCAGCATCCCCAAGCTTAGTTACGCTCGTCCCGAGCAGGTAAAACGATAACAAAGATAATTTCTGAAGTGACATGCCATCATATCCTTGATCATACTATTGTAAGCATATGAGATGAATGCAGCGATCAAAACAATGGTAATGACATGAGTAAACAACTGAATCATAAAGCAAAGACTTTTCATGAATAGTACTTCAAGACAAGCATCAATAAGTCTTGCATAAGAGTTAACTCATAAAGCAATAATTTAAAGTATAGACATTGAAGCAACACAATGGAAGATTAAGTTTCAGCGGTTGCTTTCAACTTATAACATGCATATCTCATGGATATTGTCAACATAAAGTAATATAACAAGTGCAATATGCAAGTATGTAGGAATCAATGCACGAGTTCACACAAGTGTTTGCTTCTTAGGTGGAGGGAGATAGGTAAGCTGACTCAACAATAAAAGTAAAAGAATGGTCCTTCAATGAGGAAAGCATCGATTGCTGTATTTGTGCTAGAGCTTTTATTTTGAAAACATGAAACAATTTTGTCAACGGTAGTAATAAAGCATATGAGTTATGAAAATTATATCTTACAAGTTGCAAGCCTCATGCATAGTATACTAATAGTGCCCGCACCTCGTCCTACTTAACTTGGACTACCGGATCTTCGCATGCCATGTTTCAACCAAGTGTCACAAAGGGGTACCTCCATGCCGCCTGTACAAAGGTCTAAGGAGAATGCTCGCATTTTGGATTTCTCGCTTTTGATTATTCTCAACTTAGACATCCATACGGGACAACATGGACAACAGATAATGGACTCCTCTTAAATGCATAAGCATGTAGCAAAGTTATTATTCTCATATGAGATTGAGGATATATGTCCAAAACTGAAACTTCCACCATGATTCATGGCTTTAGTTAGCGGCCCAATGTTCTTCTCTAACAATTTTGCATGCTCCAACCACTAAAATGATAGACCTTCGGACAAGACGGACATGCATAGCAACTCACATGATATTCAATAAAGAGTAATTGATGGCGTTCCCCGAAGCATGGTTATCGCACAACAAGCAACTTAATAAAATATAAAGTGCATAAGTACATATTCAATACTACGATAGTTTTTAAGGCTATTTTGTCCCATGAGCTATATATTGCAAAGGTGAATGATGGAATTTTAAAGGTAGCACTCAAGCAATTTACTTTGGAATGGCGGAGAAATACCATGTAGTAGGTAGGTATGGTGGACACAAATGGCATAGTAGTTGGCTCAAGGATTTTGGATGCATGAGAAGTATTCCCTCTCGATACAAGGTTTAGGCTAGCAAGGTTATTTGAAGCAAACTCAAGGATGAACAAGTGCAGCAAGACTCACATAAAAGACATATTGTAAACATTATAAGACTCTACACTGTCTTCCTTGTTGTTCAAAACTCAATACTAGATATTATCTAGACCTTAGAGAAACCAAATATGCAAACCAAATTTTAGCAGGCTCTATGTATTTTCTTCATTAATGGGTGCAAAGTATATGATGCAAGAGCTTAAACATGAGCACAACAATTGCCAAGTATCACATTATCCAAGACATTTTACCAGTTACTACATGTAGCATTTTCCAATTCCAACCATATAACAATTTAACGAAGAAGAAACATCGCCATGAATATTATGAGCTAAGAACACATGTGTTCATACGAACCAGCGGAGCGTGTCTCTCTCCCACACAAGGATGAACTTATTCAGAGAACTAAGATAACAAAACAAAAACAAAAATAAAAGCACACGGACGCTCCAAGTAAAGTACATAAGATGTGACCGAATAAAAATATAGTTTCACTAGAAGAAACCTGATAAGTTGTCGATGAAGAAGGGGATGCCTTGGGCATCCCCAAGCTTAGATGCTTGAGTCTTCTTGAAATATGCAGGGATGAACCACCGGGGCATCCCCAAGCTTAGACCTTTCACTCTTCTCGATCACATTATATCACCCTCTTCTATTGACCCTTGAAAACTTCCTTCACACCAAACTTCAAGCAAACTCATTAGAGGGTTAGTGCATAATCAAAAATTCACATGTTCAGAGGTGACACAAACATTCTTTTCACTTCTGGACATTGCGTAATGCTACTGGACATTAGTGGATCAAAGAAATAAATCCAACATAGCAAAAGAGGCAATGCGAAATAAAAGGCAGAATCTGTCAAAAACAGAACAGTCCGTAAAGACGAATTTAGAAATGGCACCAGACTTGCTCAAATGGAAAAACTCAAAACTAATGAAAGTTGCGTACATATCTGAGGATCACGCTCGTAAATTGGCAGATTTTTTCGAATTTTCTACAGGGAACTGTGCCCAGATTCGTGACAGACAGCAATGCTGTTTCTGCGCAGCGATCCCAAATATAACATCAACTTTGACATAGAAACTTTACTTGGCACAAAAACATGATAAGGAGAGGTTGCCACAGTAGTAAACAACTTCCAAGACACAAATATAAAACAAAGTACTGTAGCAAAATAACACATGGGTTATCTCCCAAGATGTTCTTTCTTTATAGCCATTAAGATGGGCTCAGCAATTTTGGTGATGCACTCGCAAGAAATAGTATTTGAAGCAAAAGAGAGCTTCAAGAGGCAATTCAAAAAAAAAAAAAACATTTGAGCCTAACATGCTTCCTATGCAAAAGAATATTATACACAAATGAATTCATGAAGAGCAAAGTGACAAGCATAAGAGGATAAAACACGAGTAACTTAAAGATTCTCAACATAAAGAGGGGAAACTTAATATTATTAAGATGCATATAACCATATTTCCCTCTCTCATAATAACTTTCAGTAGCATCATTGATGAAATCCACAATATACCCGTCACTTAAAACATTCTTATCATGGTTCATATGCATAGAAGTATCATTAATTTTGGCATAAGAAGAGTTATTCTCATTAATAGTAATTGGAGCAAGATTATTATCAAGAATTTGAACATGGTAAACAAGTTGCATATTAAAAGAATTGTTTTTGGCAAGCCCATCATAACTATGACAAGTTTCATCAGGATAATTGTAGCATGTGTCATATACATCTCTACAGTAATTATCTAAACCTGAATATGTAATATCATCATTTTCACTAAAAGTAGATGTCTCAAATACAGGATCTTCAAGCACAACATCCCCAAGCTTAGAGCTTTCAATATCATCGTTTAAGGGGACATGAATAATGCTATCATCATTAATTTCATAATCAGTACCAAAGAGATTTTCAATATCAAAGGCAGCATGCTCATCCAAATCATGATCACTAATATGAGTAAAGGGTATAGGAAGATCATCGTACTCAGATTCATTATCATAATAATCATTAGGAGCAACATACTTACGGTTACCTAGCGTTATCTCATTCACGCGGGGATACGCCGTTACCTCTTTCTTTTTATTCTCCTTCTTCTTCTTCTTCTTCTTCGTTCCCTTCTTCTTCTTCTTCTTCTTCTCTTCCTTCTCCTCATTCCCTTCTTTAGGAGGAAGAGGCTTGAAGGGTGGCTTGTCCGCATAACCTGATTTACTTTTAGAAACAATAGAAGAAACTTGGGAGGATCCCTCCTTCTCATTAATTAGTTGAAAACACACATCGGTCCTATCATATTTCGGCAAGGTGTCATCTTCTAAAATATTTTGTATGTAAGTATTTGTATGGCTATTATCAATGCAATAAGAAAGACAACCATGCAGGACATCATCGATATCAAGATCGTTAATATTTAACAAAGAAATTTTTCTTGATAACTCTTCACACTTCAAAAATAAGGTAAGTTCATCATGCTGATTAGGAGTAATTTCATCATCACAATACAAATTTGCAGCACTCATGGGGTTTGAATTATCATTGGAGGAACATTGAAAATTAAAATGACCAACTCTATGGCAAAGTTCACAAATAAAAGGATAGAGGACACACACTTTTTCTCCAAGATCATCTAGAGCTCTAGACCACTTTCTAGTTTTTTCATTTCTGTGATGGATACAATATTCATCTTCTATTTGATTAATTCCACAAGGTCTATGTATTCCACAAAAATTAACATGCTTATAAGAAATAGCATTCTTAGGAGTTTGAGCATGCTTATTGCAATCATTAACAACAATTTCATTCTTCATGCAAGCGTCTTTAAAAGGTTCATGATACTTATCAAAATTCTTTTTAGGCAATTCTAAATGAGAAGCAAAGGCTTTATAAAGATTTGCAGCAACTTGAGAGTCAAGACCATAAGTAGCACTCATATTTCGAAATTTACCACTATCCATGAAAGTTTCAATGCATTCATAATCATAATTTATACCGACTCTTTACCTTTGTCGTTCTCCCAATCTTCGGCGTTCTCCTTAATCCGATCGAGAAGGTCCCTTTTAAACTCTTCTTTATTGCTCGTGAATGATCCAGTAACAAGTAGTATCCAGCAAGGTCTTATCTTGAAAAGAAAGTCTTGCATAGAAATTATCAATGATGATATTACCTGGAAGCTCATGATTGGGGCATTTGAGCATTAAAGTCTTCAATCTCTCCCATGCTTGGGCAATACTCTCTCCATCATGAGGCCAAAAATTATATATATGGTTTCGATCTTTGTGAATTTCACTTGGAGGATAGAACTTGGAATAAAATAGAGGCACAATATCCTTCCAATCAAGAGAGTGCCCGTCCTTCAATAGTTTATACCAATGCGCCGCTTCACCAGATAGCGATATAGAGAATAGTTTCTTCTTCACTTCATCCATAGAGATACCGCACACTTGAATAACCCGCATAATTCATGCAAAAACAATAAATGATCTCCGGGATGGACAGTTCCATCCCCTTCATAGCGGTTATCCATAACTCGTTCAATAATTTCCATAGGTATTTTATACGGAATACTTTCAGCAGGTGGATTTAAAATATCAGAAGCATCATTAAAGTTATCGCATATGGGAGATAAAGCATTATCAGAACAAAATATTTCTTCCAAAGCGGAGGAGCTAAAAAGATTATTTTTAGGTAAACCAGACTTCCCCAAGCTTAGACTTCTTCATAGCATTAGCGATAATTGCATTCATACTAATAACATTGCTACTATCATGTAAATAAGGTTCCATAGGTTTTTTAATTTTTGCATCAAACCATCCATGTCTTAAATCAGGAAATAGAATAAGAAGCTCACTAATTTTTTTGTTGTTTTCCATTATGCCTAACTAGTGTAAACAAGAAACAAAAAGATGTAATTGCAGAGTCTAAAGGAAATAGCTTCGAGCACACACACAATGGCGCCGGAAAAGTACTGTTACCTGGAACCGAAGTATGAGTGCCTTTTACCTTTCCTCCCCGGCAACGGCGCCAGAAAAGTGCTTGATGTCTACGGGTGCTTCTATTCTTGTAGACAGTGTTGGGCCTCCAAGAGCGAGAGGTTTGTAGAACAGCAGCAAGTTTCCCTTAAGTGGATCACCCAAGGTTTATCGAACTCAGGGAGGAAGAGGTCAAAGATATCCCTCTCAAGCAACCCTGTAATCACAAAGCAAGAAGTCTCTTGTGTCCCCAACACACCAAATACACTTGTCAGGTGTATAGGTGCACTAGTTCGGCGAAGAGATAGTGAAATACAAGTAATATGGATGTATATGAGTGGTAATAGCAATCTGAATAAAATATGGCAGCGAGTAAACATGCAACAGAACAGTAAATAAACGGAGATTCGATGCTTGGAAGCAAGGCCTAGGGATCCTGCTTTCACTAGTGGACACTCTCAACAATGATCACATAATAGGACTACTCTACACTCTTTTGTTGGATGATGAACGCATTGCGTAGGATTACGCGAACCCTCAATGCCGGAGTTAACAAGCTCCACAATGCAATGTTCATATTTAAATAACCTTAGAGTGCAAGATAGATCAACATAATTACACCAAGAACTAACATAGCATGCACACTGTCACCATCATGCATATGTAGGAGGAATAATATACATCAATACCATCATAGCAATAATTAACTTCATAATCTACAAGAGATCATAATCATAGCCTATGCCAAGTACTCACACGGTGCACACACTATCACCATTACACACATGGAGGAGGAATAGAGTACTTTAATAACATCACTAGAGTAGCACATAGACGATATTCAACTAGATCACATAAAGAGAGAGATGAACCACATAGCTACAGGCGGAGCCCTCAGCCCCGGGGTGAATTACTCCCTCCTCATCATGGAGGCAGCGATGGCGGTGAAGATGGCGGTGGAGACGGCGGTGGAGACGGCTCCGGGGGCAATTCCCCGTCCGGCAGGGTGCCGGAACGAGAGTTCTGTCCCCGAATCTTGATTTCGCGATGGCGGCGGCTCCGGAAGGTTTTTCTCCGTATCGTGGTCTGCGGCGGTGTTTTTAGGTCGGGGAGGCTTAAATAGGCGCCGAGAGGGAGTCGGAGGGGCCACGGGGTGCCCACACCCTAGGGGCGCGCCCCCTCGGCCCGCGCCGGGGTGTGGTGTGGGGCCCCCCGGCTCCCCTCTCATCCCCTCCGGTGCTCGGAAGCTTCCGGGAAAAATAGGAACTTTGGCGGTGATTTCGTCCGATTCGAGAATATTTCGTTACTAGGATTTTCGAAACCAAAAACAGCAGAAAACGACAGCGGCCTTTCGGCATCTCGTCAATAGGTTAGTTCCGGAAAACGCATAATAATGACATATAATGTGTATAAAACATGTAGATATCATCAATAAAGTGGCATGGAACATAAGAAATTATCGATACGTTGGAGACGTATCAACGTCTCAAACGTATCTATAATTTCTTATGTTCCATGCCACATTATTGATGATATCTACATGTTTTATACACACTTTATGTCATATTCGTGCATTTTCTGGAACTAACCTATTAACAAGATGCCGAAGTGCCGATTCCTATTTTCTGCTGTTTTTGGTTTCGTAAATCCTAGTAACGAAATATTCTCGAATCGGACGAAATCAACGCCCGTGTTCCTATTTTTCCCGAACCATCCGGAACACCCGAGAGCCGCCGAGAGGAAGCCACGGGGGCCCACACCACACCCTGGCGCGACCAAAGGGGGGGCCGCGCCGCCCTATGGTGTGGTGGCCCCAGGCCCCCTCCGAGGCTGCCCTTCCGCCTATTTAAAGCCTCCGTCGCGAAAACCCTATTGCGGAGGACGAAACCCACAGAAACCTTCCAGAGCTGCCGCCATCGCGAAGCCAAGATCTGGGGGACAGGAGTCTCTGTTCCGGCACCTTGCCGGAGCGGGGAAGTGCCCCCGGAAGGCTTCTCCATTGACACCGCTGCCTTACATGATTGAGATTCATATGATGATGCTTGTAATCTAGATGTCATTGTGCTAGTCAAGTGAGTTTTACTTATGTGATCTCCGGAGACTCCTTGTCCCACGTGTGTAAAGGTGACAGTGTGTGCACCGTGTGGGTCTCTTAGGCTATATTTCACTGTAATACTTATTCACCGTTATGAATGGCGTAGTGAAGTGCTTATTTATATCCCTTTATGATTGCAATGTGTTTTGTATCACAATTTATCCATGTGCTACTCTAGTGATGTTATTAAAGTAGTTTTATTCCTCCTGCACGGTGTAATGGTGACAGTGTGTGCATCCGTGTTAGTACTTGGCATAGGCTATGATTATGATCTCTTGTAGATTATGAAGTTAACTATTACTATGATGGTATTGATGTGATCTATTCCTCCTAACTGGTGTGAAGGTGATAGTGTGCATGCTATGTTAGTACTTGGTTTAGTTGTATCGATCTTTCATGCACTCTAAGGTTATTTAAATATGAACATTGAATTGTGGAGCTTGTTAACTCCGGCATTGAGGGTTCGTGTAATCCTCCGCAATGTGTTCATCATCCAACAAGAGAGTGTAGAGTATGCATTTATCTATTCTGTTATGTGATCAATGTTGAGAGTGTCCACTAGTGAAAGTCTAATCCCTAGGCTTTGTTCCAAAATATCGCTATCGCTGCTTGTTCATTGTTTTATCGAATTACTACTCGCTGCGTTACTACCGCTTGTTTACTTCCTACAATATTACTACCATCAACCGTATGCCAGCAAGCTATTTTCTCGGCGCCGTACTACTGCTCATATTCATTCATACCACTTGTATTTCACTATCTCTTCGTCGAACTAGTGCACCTATTAGGTGTGTTGGGGACACAAGAGACTTCTTGCTTTGTGGTTGCGGGGTTGCATGAGAGGGATATCTTTGACCTCTTCCTCCCCGAGTTCGATAAACCTTGGGTAATCCACTTAAGGGAAACTTGCTGCTGTTCTACAAACCTCTGCTCTTGGAGGCCCAACACTTACTACAAGAATAGAAGCACCCGTAGACATCACTAATCCTGGTAAAGAACATTGGAAAGCTGTTCAGTGGATTTTCAGGTACCTTCGCGGCACATCAAAAGCTTGCTTGAGGTTTGGCAGGATTGGTGAGGGGCTCGCCGGATACGTGGATTCAGATTATGCTTGGCGATTTGGATAAGATAAGGTCCCTCACAGGTTATGTGTTTATTGTTGGTGGATGTCTCTGTTAGCTGGAAGGCTACTTTGCGGGATGTTGTTGCACAATCTACTACCGAGGCTGAGTACATGGCTATTGCTGAGGCAGGTAAAGAGGTCTGTTTGGCGTAAAGGTTTATATGCTGAGCTTTGTGGAGATAATTCTTGCATTAAGTTGTTCGGTGACGAGTCAAAGTGCTATTTATCTTACTAAAGATCAGATGTTCCATGAGAGGACAAAGCACATTGATATTAAGTACCACGCAATCGGAGATGTGGTTGCAAAAGGTAAAGTGAAGGTATGCAAGATTAGTACTCATGATAATCCTGCTGATATGATGACTAAGCCTGTCCTCGTGTCCAAGTTTGAGCTTTGCTCAAGCTTGGTTGGTATAATTGTTTAGCCCAAGTGGCTATTGGCGCCGAGCAAGTGTTTTCTTTGTTGATTCAGGTGATTGTTGAAGTTCATGCTACAAGGAATTTGTCTCAAGGTGGAGTTTGTTATATTGTGATCCAAATGCCAAGAAGAGGCTAACTTCTGACGAGCGGAGCGAGGCCCGTCGCCTGTCACTATTTTGGTGGCATTTGTAAACACCACCAAAATAGTGAAGTTTTGCTGGCTGGCGCCCGTGGTTTTTCCCTTGTGTGTTGCAAGGGTTTTCCACGTTAAAATCTCGTGTCCCCTGCAGTGTTTTATTTTTCGTTCTTCGTTTATTGTGCATCTCTATTATAACAGGTTAGACAACAAGAAAATACTAGTGTCTTTTATGGATTGTGATTGGCCATAGTTGTGATACACACAACTATGAATTTCTAAGAAATTGATACCACAAATATTAGTATATGCGACCCAATAAGAACAATTGAAGGGATTTATAATAATCAACTATCCGTCTTTGTTTCATAAATTTCTAAGGAATGCAATTAAAATTATTAGATTTGTTTTTAAAGAAGAAATTATTAATAGTACATTTGTACGGAAAAACTATAACTATCAAAAATATGTAAATATCCTTGAGAATCAAATACACGGCACATCGTCATCCAATCCAAAAAAATGCAATATATTTTTATGGCATTATTTGGGTACTTTGAAGCTTATCCGTAGTGGGCATCCACCTGATTCAAAATGAGATTTTTACTTCACAAAGTGTCAAAATCACCTAGAAGAAGGAATCATAAAGAGGTTTTTCGGTTGAACCATAGGAAAGTGCATGTGTTTTGTTATGGATTACTAGTTGAATGCCCGTGCGTTGCTACGGTCCTTAAAATTAATTTATCGACGCACATGTTAACATAATCCGATTGAAAAATATGGAATTGTGGAGGAGCTACAGACCAGAAACCATTTTAATCAACATTTAATGGCAACATCAACCATCCGAGATGGACATCATTGTCATTTGGATTACTCAAACTGTTGGAGCATGCACTTTATCTTCTTCATCGCTCCAATCTTAAAGTAACATAATTCTATTTTATAGCATTTGATGTTATTTTGGTTCCTAAGTGAAGTAACTAAAAGAAAAAAATGTATGCTTTTGGATTTTCGTGAATTTCTATTTATTTATATTGTACTCTCTTTATTTGGTTTGGGATTTTTTTGGTAGATGAGATGATTGGAAACATTGATATCTATTTTTTGTTATAGTTTCTCATATTGCTTTCACCAACGATTTAATTTCATCAGTTCTTTTATTATCCCTGTTTTTATGTGCCAGTTAAAATAACTTCAAGGAACCAAAAGCTATATAAAACATTTATATGGAGACAAATTACTCAAATAGTTGATTACTGTTTTTTAACCATGAATGTCAAGCATGGAGCACTTGTCATTTCCCACCATGTAGCGACAAACATCAATTCCCCCATCTGAAGTGAACGAGTGTATTGCTAAGAAAAAACAAAGAATATATAGGTTCCGATCGAAATGTACAATGTTATATACCTATGTGTCAACACATGTGTGTTGCTGCAAATTGTCTGCACCTAAGAAAGGTATCTTCACGTCAAGCCACCACTCCAGGTGGCAAGACAATGACCAGATTGTAGGCTTGGCCTTGACGTGCATCCTCCTTGTCTTGGGCTCCAACACACCCAATGCCTCTCCGTACAGTGCATGTTCCTCGCATGTGTGGCTGCTTGTGCATATAACACTTGACAAAACTGTTGCTTGTGCATATAACACTCAACAAAACTGCACTGACATGAAGATACCATTGATCTCTGTAAATATAACATTTACCAAAAAAGGTTGAGTACGTACATCCACATATACTCTACTACCCCTATGAGCATCTCCAAAAGACTAACATTTTTAATTCTTCTTACATAGTTATATCTGTCATGATCACGTCAAAACCTTTTGTACAAAAAGATCTGTTGTCCAAAAGCACTTAAATCAATCAAGCATAGACAAAAATTCTAAACTTCCATATTTTTACATGTTAGTTTTGGTTCTCAGTACATATTCAGGTTCTTATGGATGAAGTTTTAACCCCAAACAGGATGTTTCCCATTAAGATCTTGAGGGCTTATGCGACCTCATCCGGTGCCTGACATCTTTTCTCGTTTTCTATTTTCTTCTATTGAAGGGTCATGATTTTGTACAATACTGAAAACCTTGCAGGCTATTCTGAATTTAAAGCAGAGAACAAGAAAATGTTAGCAAATGATGATTGTGTGGTTAGTATCTGGTAAAGAAAACGCAACTGACGATTAAACAGATAATGTCCAAGGAGGACATGGTGAATGTTTTAAGAGAATAAACTCAGCCAAGAACGATGCATATCTACATGTATTGCGATGTGTATGTGTTAAGAGTATTTAAGCAACGCAACTTTGTCTACCAGCCATTAAATGTAAGTGGCACACATTACTGTTATTTTATGATGGGACCGTGACCTAGTCAAAGTATTATGGTGGTGCGTTTTGCCAGGTACACCATGCTTACTATTTCAGCAAAGTTTTGTCCTGCCTTAAGGTATGATGTAAGTTGACATGGATTAGGATTTCCTATAGATACAGTTGTAGGAACTCACATGCTCATTAAATGGCTGCTGAATCCATGTAAATTTGATGATTTGTAACATGCGTTTGACCTCATAGGAAAAAAAATATGTGTCTTGTATGAATATTTCTCCCTCGGTCTTTATCGAGAGAAGTTCAGGAAATAATGCAAGGCTCGGTATTCATGAAGGATCGGGAGGAGAAGGGGGACTCTCAAATCTGAATATCGCTTATTTCAACATCACCAAAATGACATATACATACCGTAGTGAGGTTGAGCGTGGATTGATGATACAGGGGGATCCATCATTCATCCAGCTCGCCGGTCGCCGGCGCATCGACGTGGCCACAATGAAAGTGGCAACCGCGGTGCCAGTACGCCACGTATGTGGGACCATCATCTCCAAAGAGGCATGGCATGCGACAAAGACGATCTTACCGGCCGCGTGACCGCCGCCCCAGTCCACAGATTCCCACAAATGTGTCTCCTCCGCTCTGGATGCCCACACCTCCAAAGACTCACCGCGCAGCTCGGCCCATCGGCCGCCAGTCTCTCCTCGTCCATGGCCTTATATGTCGTTGGCTCCTTGCCATCAGAGACAAAGCTGGTTAAGCCGCTGACCACCAAGTGCCCAAGGACAAGGCAGACTCCCTTTGGCATGCCGTCAACGGTGGTGCCAGCGGTGGGAGAGGTCGAGCGTGCGACATGTGGTGAGGAGGAAGGAGAGGGGATCGTTTCTAGTATGGAATCAGTAATTCTTTGTTTAGGTAAATTTAGATTTCTTCCATTAGTCACTTTCCATGTTTTCAAAATCATGGTGATTGACGGAATCCTTGATTGATTGGTATACATAATACTTTCCTTAATTGTTGTTTACGAACGTATTAGAGATGCATATGCCATCATGCGGTGAGAGTTATTCGATGGAGATCGGACGGTCTAGACTCTCCCAATGTTTGATGTCAAAGTGGCTACCATCCCCAACTCCAATATAATAGTAAAGATTTATCGACGCACATGTTAACATAATCCGATTGAAAAATATGGAATTGTGGAGGAGCTACAGACCAGAAACCATTTTAATCAACATTTAATGGCAACATCAACCATCCGAGATGGACATCATTGTCATTTGGATTACTCAAACTGTTGGAGCATGCACTTTATCTTCTTCATCGCTCCAATCTTAAAGTAACATAATTCTATTTTATAGCATTTGATGTTATTTTGGTTCCTAAGTGAAGTAACTAAAAGAAAAAAATGTATGCTTTTGGATTTTCGTGAATTTCTATTTATTTATATTGTACTCTCTTTATTTGGTTTGGGATTTTTTTGGTAGATGAGATGATTGGAAACATTGATATCTATTTTTTGTTATAGTTTCTCATATTGCTTTCACCAACGATTTAATTTCATCAGTTCTTTTATTATCCCTGTTTTTATGTGCCAGTTAAAATAACTTCAAGGAACCAAAAGCTATATAAAACATTTATATGGAGACAAATTACTCAAATAGTTGATTACTGTTTTTTAACCATGAATGTCAAGCATGGAGCACTTGTCATTTCCCACCATGTAGCGACAAACATCAATTCCCCCATCTGAAGTGAACGAGTGTATTGCTAAGAAAAAACAAAGAATATATAGGTTCCGATCGAAATGTACAATGTTATATACCTATGTGTCAACACATGTGTGTTGCTGCAAATTGTCTGCACCTAAGAAAGGTATCTTCACGTCAAGCCACCACTCCAGGTGGCAAGACAATGACCAGATTGTAGGCTTGGCCTTGACGTGCATCCTCCTTGTCTTGGGCTCCAACACACCCAATGCCTCTCCGTACAGTGCATGTTCCTCGCATGTGTGGCTGCTTGTGCATATAACACTTGACAAAACTGTTGCTTGTGCATATAACACTCAACAAAACTGCACTGACATGAAGATACCATTGATCTCTGTAAATATAACATTTACCAAAAAAGGTTGAGTACGTACATCCACATATACTCTACTACCCCTATGAGCATCTCCAAAAGACTAACATTTTTAATTCTTCTTACATAGTTATATCTGTCATGATCACGTCAAAACCTTTTGTACAAAAAGATCTGTTGTCCAAAAGCACTTAAATCAATCAAGCATAGACAAAAATTCTAAACTTCCATATTTTTACATGTTAGTTTTGGTTCTCAGTACATATTCAGGTTCTTATGGATGAAGTTTTAACCCCAAACAGGATGTTTCCCATTAAGATCTTGAGGGCTTATGCGACCTCATCCGGTGCCTGACATCTTTTCTCGTTTTCTATTTTCTTCTATTGAAGGGTCATGATTTTGTACAATACTGAAAACCTTGCAGGCTATTCTGAATTTAAAGCAGAGAACAAGAAAATGTTAGCAAATGATGATTGTGTGGTTAGTATCTGGTAAAGAAAACGCAACTGACGATTAAACAGATAATGTCCAAGGAGGACATGGTGAATGTTTTAAGAGAATAAACTCAGCCAAGAACGATGCATATCTACATGTATTGCGATGTGTATGTGTTAAGAGTATTTAAGCAACGCAACTTTGTCTACCAGCCATTAAATGTAAGTGGCACACATTACTGTTATTTTATGATGGGACCGTGACCTAGTCAAAGTATTATGGTGGTGCGTTTTGCCAGGTACACCATGCTTACTATTTCAGCAAAGTTTTGTCCTGCCTTAAGGTATGATGTAAGTTGACATGGATTAGGATTTCCTATAGATACAGTTGTAGGAACTCACATGCTCATTAAATGGCTGCTGAATCCATGTAAATTTGATGATTTGTAACATGCGTTTGACCTCATAGGAAAAAAAATATGTGTCTTGTATGAATATTTCTCCCTCGGTCTTTATCGAGAGAAGTTCAGGAAATAATGCAAGGCTCGGTATTCATGAAGGATCGGGAGGAGAAGGGGGACTCTCAAATCTGAATATCGCTTATTTCAACATCACCAAAATGACATATACATACCGTAGTGAGGTTGAGCGTGGATTGATGATACAGGGGGATCCATCATTCATCCAGCTCGCCGGTCGCCGGCGCATCGACGTGGCCACAATGAAAGTGGCAACCGCGGTGCCGGTACGCCACGTATGTGGGACCATCATCTCCAAAGAGGCATGGCATGCGACAAAGACGATCTTACCGGCCGCGTGACCGCCGCCCCAGTCCACGGATTCCCACAAATGTGTCTCCTCCGCTCCGGATGCCCACACCTCCAAAGACTCACCGCGCAGCTCGGCCCATCGGCCGCCAGTCTCTCCTCGTCCATGGCCTTATATGTCGTTGGCTCCTTGCCATCGGAGACAAAGCTGGTTAAGCCGCTGACCACCAAGTGCCCAAGGACAAGGCAGACTCCCTTTGGCATGCCGTCAACGGTGGTGCCAGCGGTGGGAGAGGTCGAGCGTGCGACATGTGGTGAGGAGGAAGGAGAGGGGATCGTTTCTAGTATGGAATCAGTAATTCTTTGTTTAGGTAAATTTAGATTTCTTCCATTAGTCACTTTCCATGTTTTCAAAATCATGGTGATTGACGGAATCCTTGATTGATTGGTATACATAATACTTTCCTTAATTGTTGTTTACGAACGTATTAGAGATGCATATGCCATCATGCGGTGAGAGTTATTCGATGGAGATCGGACGGTCTAGACTCTCCCAATGTTTGATGTCAAAGTGGCTACCATCCCCAACTCCAATATAATAGTAAAGATGATTGACCAATATAGTTGAGATACACGCAAATGTAATGTTCTAAGAAATTGGGTCAATCAAAAAATGATTTCAGATAAAAAAAACTAACTTAATTTATTTATTTATAATTTTATAAAATTCTTCTTTGTTTTGAAATTTCTAAGCAATATTTTTCAAAAAAACACAATTATTTTGTATTAAGAGAACATGAATATTAAATTTGTAAGACAATAAACTATAACTTTCAAAAATATCTGTTAAGTGGGGCATGTTTGGGACACTATGCTAGTGATTAAAAATGTTGAGATCAATTGCTAGTGCAAAGGTTACTTACTACGTCCCAACAACTTGTTTTTTTAATAACTTTCTTGTTGCTCTTTGCCGCCAAAATTCCCTCTCCAAAATCTGATATTTTTTGCATCCATCGCCGGATCTAGCAAGATGTTGCTTTGTTTGGCTGTGAATTCTCGTCATGCTTTGTAGACATCCTCTAGCCACTCCTTTGATTATGGGGAATCCCTCTTGGTCAAATCAAGCATATATTTCATTGTATTATCTGCCAGCAAGATGTATACGAGAGGAAGCATCTAGAGAGACGTTCATGCAAGTTCTTTGATATGTAGAAGTATTCTAGCTACTCCTAAACATGTGGTTATTGTCTTAGTTCATGATTTATCTTCGTGTAGAAATGCGGTGCTTGCTAGCATGCACAAACATCACATGACTGGGTAAATACGTGAATGGTCTTGGGGTACTCATGATCCCAAGATTCAAAAGGTGCGGAAATCATATTTGAAGTTTCAGATTCCATTAAATAAATCAAGCACACACATAATGTCGTGAAACTTATCTGTCCTAATTTTTTAACAAAAAACATGATCGTATGTGCTCCTAAGAAAAGAAAAAAAAAAGAGAAAATGGAACTTGCATAGTGATAATTTTGGTGCTTTTACTGTTTGCTGGTAACTTTTTATTTGTTGCACAAGTTACGTAGTTTTGTGTTTATGTGTCGAATATTGCATACATACATGCATACACTCCCTACATGCATGAATTAATTTTACTTTTCATGCGGGATTCAGAGTACCCATGTTATGAAAATGTGCATATGCGTGGTTGCATCACACACACTCTAGTTAGAGTAGAGATGCTTCTATATACTACTTACTATGTAAACTCTGCAGAATGTATTACGCCCAAACTTCTTCACCTGCCGTTATTCTCACGCTATGCGACCTGGACACACAATTAAGATTCCTGTGGGTCACGATCAAACAGCATCTGTCGGCAAATCACGATCAAGCGGGGGATCGAGCTGCTAGCTAGCTGCTGCATGCACTGGTGGAAAAATGGCCTTCGGTCGCGGTGCGCAACTGCCATTAGTCGCGGTTGCGCAACCGCGACCTATTATTCGCGACTAAAGGTCCCCCCCTTTAGTCGCGGTTCCTTACGAACCGCGACTAAAGGCCCGTCCACGTGGTTGGCAGGCGAGCGCCAGGGCGGAGGACCTTTAGTCGCGGTTCTGCTCGCCAACCGCGACTAAAGGCCGCCGCAGGTTTAGGGTTTTAGCCCCCCCCCTAACCTGGTTCCCCTAACCCCTGGTTACTTTTTAAGTTGTATTGTTTTATTTCTTTTGTGTTTTATTTTAATTTTGAAGGAGTTTCACATATTATATTCTACGGTATACATGCATGTGAATGTACAATTTCAAACAAATTTGAAATTAGAATCAAAAAGAATTCAAGAGGAATATACAATATATATTCAATATCGGATGACCATATACAATTTTGAACAAGTTTCCATACATATATTTAGTGCATATAAAGTTCTACGTCCTCTACATAGTGTTCTCCTCTAGGATCGATGACTTGGTTCGCCAACCATCCAGCTAGTTCCTCTTGAAGTGGTCGGAAGCGAGCTCGGAGTAAGCGTCGCCCGGAGGTTATTCCTCCCGGTGTTGTTCTCGGACGGCTGCCGCTCGGTGGTGTATCTCCGGATCCTCTCACAAACATAGTATCCACATAGATTGGTCCCCGGTGGCTGAATGTCCCCGGTCGCAGCCTTTGCCATTTTAAAATGTAGCTCTTTTTTGAATTCACCGACCTTTTGATCTACGAACCGTCTCCAAACCCTACGAGGCAAGGAAAATTAAATGAACAAGAGAGTTATTAATTAGTTACTTGATATTAGGAAATGATGAATGTAATAGGCCGATCGATATAGAGCGCAAACGAATGAAAGTAGTTACTTTTGCATCATTTTTCTCATGTTGCCCCAAAGCTTCGTATCCATATTCAGAGAGTCGTGGACGATAACTGTGGAGTTCTGAATTTGAATTACTAGCAGAATCCAGTGGAACCTGCGGACACGATACATGCACAGTCATGCATAACTCATCGATTAGCCACATACCATGCATGGAGTAAACAAAAGAGAATGTGCTCAAGACAGAAACACTCACCCAAAATGGTAAGGAAATAGAATATCACTTTTGAGTTCCTGTTTTGTAAGAAACATCCACAGGTCATCCTCCACGTCTCTGGGGTGGTGTTGTAACACATATGAATTAACGATTTGTGGGTCAATGAACCCAACATCATGGGTGTGCCTTATTCGCATTTCCCGCTTCTTCAATCTGCATAATAGCGTACACAACAAGATAGTTAGGACAATATATATATTTATAGTGCAGGCAATGAACGAGATGGGGTAGAAATTAATAAATCACTTACAGAACATAGCAGCTGATGATAGATTTGTCGAGCTCGCGCAGATTGAACAGCTGGAACAATTCACTCCGATGAATTGTTATATAGTAATGTTTGAAGTGATGCTCATGTCTAACTTCCGCATAAATATATTCTCTCGGCGTTTTTAAGTTCTATGTAAGCCTTGTACCAATTTAGCAGACCTTTCATTTGTCGAGGTAGATCCTCTTCCTGCGCGAGGCTCGACGAGAGGACCATCCTTCACATATCCAAATACTACGTCCTTCATTGCCACGTCATCAAGGCCTAATGCTACACGAAGAGTCATACCTAAGGCTGCCGCTTGTTCTTTGGCTTTCGCTACAGTCAATCCCTGTGCTGCCGCAGCTGCTATGACATCAGGGGCTTCGTCCTCCGGACCTGCGGCTTTCACTATGAGCGGGGGATCGGCTCGTTTACTTTGTTCCCCGAGCTGGGCAACTTGTTGTTTCCCCTTTCTAATTTTTTCGGGCCTCCTCCAAGGCTTTCTTCTCCTGCTTCTTCGCCTCCTCCTCGCTTCCTCCGGAACGTGAGTGCTTGCACACGAAGTTCACGTTCATAGTCGTCAGGGAGATTCTTCGCGGCTTGGGACGGTGTGTTCAAAAATGTCTTAGCCCACTTCTTTTGCTCATCAGAATATACTGGCTTGGGCTCGCCCTCTATTTTCTTCTTGCAGCTCGCCTTCCATTTCTCTAAATCAGCAGCCGCGCCCGCCTCGACTTCCTCGGCACTACATTCCCAAGACCTCTTGGGGAGAGGCTTAAGTGATGGCTCCGGTATCTTTGTGGTTGCAGGTACGTAAGGGTCCGGGTTAATAACCCAGGACTGCTTCTGCTTCTTCGCCGGAGGTGGATTGGGGGGCGGCGTCTGATCACCCGCCGGACGAGGGCTGGGGGGCGGCGTCTGCTTACCCGCCGGAGGTGAATTGGGGGGCGGCGTCGGCTTACCCGCCGGAGGTGTAGGTGAGCCACCACCACCACCACCACCACCGGAGGGGGGTGGACTTGTTTGCCTTGGCGCCTCGCCTGGAAACTTGATAAACTTCTTCTGCCACAGAATGAACTGGCGCTTGACATCTCCAAGTCTTGTCGCCCCTTCAGGTGTAGCAATGTCAATGTCCGGGTCCTCAAACCCTTGGACTATCTCCTCCACCGTGACACGAGCATAGCCATCTGGAATGGGGTTGTTGTGGTGGAGTGCTCCAGGTGGTAAAGCACTGCCGGTGGCTACCTTCATGGACATGTTCCCGATAGGATAATACAGATGACATGCTTTCATCTCCTTTATATCGTCCACGGGGTAGCGAGGAGGCTCCGGTGCGGTAACTCGACCACCGGATGCTCCGGTGCGGTAATTTCGATCGTCGGTGCACCGGCCTGGTGAGGCCTCCGTGGAAGCCACGCTGCTTCTTCTCTGCCGGCTTCCGAGATCCATTGGATGATCTTCATGCTGCGCCCGAGCTGCATCTCTTTCGGCTACTAGTACACTCACGGTTTTCTTCATCACATCCATTTCCGTTACCGGCTTCGCCACAACATCCGCATCCCGATCCATCTTTCTCTTACGGCTTACGTAACCGTACGGGTCATCGTTACGGGGAACCCTACTTTCCACGGAATGTCCCCGGGCATGCCTCGTACACGTCCTCCGTGTTCGGGATTCCCGAGGGCTTTTGTCGGGCGTCGTTCTCTCGTTGAACTTGATCCTCCCCTCTTGAGCATCCCTCATTGCCTCAATAAGCTTTTTGGTGGGTTTAATTATTTTGCCCCGATAAACACACTCCCCTGTCTCCGGGTTCGGCGATCCCCCATGCCCGTACCACCGGCTTTTGGCCCTTGGGTCCCATCCCTCCGTACACTGGACGGATTCCTCGCGCCCTCAGCTCGTTCTCCATCTTCTCCCACCTAGGCTGCCAAAAGCGATACCCTCCTGGCCCCATAATATGATTGTACTCCTTCTTGGCCGCATTCTTCTTATTTTTTTCGACAATTCAAGGAACTGCTCCGATTTCTTTTGCTTCACAAATTCTGGCCAATCATGTTGCGGTTTCTCATATTGTCCTTTGAAATCCGGAGTCTTGCCCTCCTTGACAAAGTCATGGGCTAGATTTTGCTTGTATTTCCGAATGCGTCGGCCATCTTAGAAAGAGCGAACTGTTTGACTAGCTTGCACCTCTCCTTGTTTTCCTCAATCTTGTTACCCGCCTCATCGTATCTGCGGTATTCCGGAGGTAGAACGAAATGTTCTATAAGCTTCTTGAAGCAATCTTTTTTTGTTCTCTTATCGACGAAAGTGAAACCAAGACGTGCCTTCTTTGGCTCATTCCACTCCTGGACGGTGATCGAGACGTTCTCTCTAACAACGGCTCCGCATTGGCTGATAAACTTGGTGGCGTTCTTGCTGGGCTCCGGCGGCCTGCCGGTTGCTTCGTCGACAACCTCGATGGTGCATGTTTCGTTTGGTTTCATCGTCTTGGTTGCGCCACGCTTTGACGACGACGTACTCGATTTTTCGACGATCCGGCCGAGGGCTAAAATAAGAAAGAGAGTCGCGCGTGTTAGTACACACATATTTATTCAAATCAGTTAGTTTGTATATCACCAGAGGCTCAATGTATATATATACCTCGGCGCCGGAGGTGGTTGCTACTTCCAATTGAAGATCGTCGTTTACCGACGTTTCTTCGGCATCATCTTGCTGACGGCGCCCTTCATCTTCACCGTCAAGGTTCAGATAAGAAGAGATATCATCTTCTTCTTGTCCGGTCTGCACATATGGAATATCGCCTTTTATGATGCCGAATATATGGTCTTCAACGTCCAGATCATAGTTGTCCAGAATCGGGTCAGCTCTATCGTCCGCCATATGTCAGTCCTGAAAACATGTAGTCAAAACAAATTAATTAATTGTGTATATGCAACCGCGTGAGCGGTGGCGGTGCCGAAGAGCGGTGGCGGTGCCGAGAGAGCGGTGGCGGTGCCGAGAGAGCGGTGGCGGTGCCGAGAGAGCGGTGGCGGTGCCGAGAGAGCGGTGGCGGTGCCGAGAGAGCGGTGGCGGTGCCGAGAGAGCGGTGGCGGTGACCGAGAGTTAACATTCTTAAGTTATTTTGGTTAAGTTATTTTGGTTAAGTTATTTTGTTCTTAAGTTATTTTGGTTAAGTTATTTTGTTCTTAAGTTATGGTTAAGTTATTTTGTTCTTAAGTTATTTTGGTTAAGTTATTTTGTTCTTAAGTTATGGTTAAGTTATTTTTTTCTTAAGTTATTTTGGTTAAGTAGTTAGTTAAAAAAAAACACAAAAGTTACAAATTAAAAGTCACAAATTTTAACTCTCAAATTTTAAGTCTTTTTTAGTTTTTTAAGTCTCAAAATTTTAATTAAGTCTCACAATTATTTAGTAAATTTCAAGTATCAATTATTTAGTTTTTTAAGTCAAATTTTAATTAGTTCCTTTTTAAGTGAAATTTTAGTACACACATATTTACAAGAAAAAAAACTAAAAAAGAAAAAAAAATTGGGCCGGCCCGGCCGGTCGATCTCCCTCTCTCTCCCTCCTCTCTCTGCATCTCATGCACGCGCGGGCGGCGGCGGTACGGGCAGGCGCGCGGCGGTACGGGCGGCGCGCGGCGGTACGGGCGGCGGCGGTGTGCGGGCGGTGCGGGCGCGCGCGGCGGCGGTCACGGGCGCGGCGGCGGTCACGGGCGCGGCGGCGGTCACGGGCGCGGCGGCGGTCACGGGCGCGGCGGCCGGTCACACGTCGCGTGTACGGGGCGCGCGGCGGCGCGGCGCGGTGACGGCGGATCGGACGGCGGCGCGCAGCGAGGCGGCGGTCACGGGCGGCGTCCGACGAGGTGCGGTCACGGGCGGCGCGTTGACGGCGGCGTCGTCGAGGAGATCGTCGCGCGCGCGCGGCGCGAGTTTCGAGGAGGAAGATCGAAGTGAACCGTCGCGGCGAGTTTCGAGGAGATCGTCGCGCGGCGCCGCGCGGTATTTATAGGGTAGGACCTTTGGTCGCGGTTGGGGTCACCAACCGCGACTAAAGGTACCTTTAGTCGCGGTTGGTGACCCCAACCGCGACCAAAGAGTTTTCGCCGGGTTTTAATTTCCCGCGCATAAGGACCTTTAGTCGCGGTTGGCCTGGCCAACCGCGACTAAAGGTAATTTTTGAGAATACTTTTCTTTTTTGAAAATCATATAATACATATAATATATCAATAAATACAGAAAAATAAAACTAATTCATTTAAAAATGTTAAAAATACAAATAATATATCAAAAAATTCAGAAAAATAAAACTAATTCATTTAAAAATCTTAAAAATACAAATAATATATTAAAAAATTCAGTAAAATATAACTAATTCATTTAAAAATCTTAAAAATACAATTAATATATCAATAAATTCAGAAAAAAAAATAATTCATTTAAACTTCTTAAAAATACAAGTAATATATCAAAAAATTCAGAAAAATAAAACTAATTCATTTAAAAATCCCTCTTCCCGCCTCTGTCTTTCCGCCGACCCCCTCTTCCCGCCTCGTCTTCCCGCCATTTCTTCCTTGTCTTCCCGCCTCTTTCTTCCCGCCACTTTCTTCCCGCCACTTTCTTCCCGCCTCTTTCTTCCCGCCACTTTCTTCCCGCCACTTTCTTCCCGCCACTTTCTTCCCGCCACTTTCTTCCCGCCACTTTCTTCCCGCCTCTTTCTTCCCGCCACTTTCTTCCCGCCTCTTTCTTCCCGCCACTTTCTTCCCGCCTCTTTCTTCCCGCCTCTTTCTTCCCGCCTCCTGTCTTCCCGCTCCCATTTTTCCCGCCATTTTGTCACTACATATAGGTAGCCCGGCTTGGCCAGCATTATCACATCTCTACAATCTCTCATCACTCTCTCATGGCTTCCACCGCACCCACTCTAACCTACCGGCGGGTGGAGGAGCTTTGCGCCTCGAACTACCCTTGCCCTCCGGGCTACCGCGTCCCTGCCGGGCTGGAGCCTAAGCGCGGCGGCGTGCCGGTCCCTCCCGTCCCTCGAGTGCTGCGCGCCGGGCGGCCATCACGAACCACTACTACCTCGACCTCACGCCGGAGCAGCGGATGAATCCCCGGCGGCATCCCGATAACCAGGCATACTTGGGACGCCTTCTTCATCAATCGGCGTGAGAGGGCGCTCGCCGGGTATGAGGAGGACGGTCCGCCTCTCGGAAACTTCCACGAGGCCGGCCGTCGGCTATGGTGGTACGGCCGGACTGCGCGAGCGTCATGGACTACATCACGGCCGGCGATATCCCCCGCCTGCGCTACCCTCGGTTCGAGCCACGAGCGCCGCCGCGACGAGCGGCGACGACGGCAGCAGCGGCGACGACGCCGGCAACTTAGAAGGCGACGACTACCGGTACAACGGCGGCGGCTATGAAGACTACGAGTATGCATATTATACGCCTAGGCAGGAGTATGACTAAATCACTCCAAATTTCATGTATGCGGGAGTATGACTTAGTCACTCCAAATTTCCTGTATGCAGGAGTATGACTTAGTCACTCCAAATTTCATGTATCATCAGTGCTATCTCGAGTCAATTGAATCATTCGAAAATGGACACCAAACACATCACGGGTAATATAATTCACATGATTCATTCAACAAAGTTTGGTACAATAATAAATTATTACACATCATTTCTTCCCTTGTGTCCCTGCTTGCTTACGATTGTGCCGTATCCATGGAGCATCCTCATCATTTAACTTAATGCTTGGGTCGGTGTTCACTTTGAAGGGCGGAATTTCAGCAAACATATTATAATCTTCGACATGTCTGTCTTGTCCTCCACTCCCACGATGTTTCTTTTCCCTGAAAGAACAATGTGGCGCTTTGGATCATCGCATGATGTACTTGATCGTTTTCTTATCTTTCCGTTTCCTCGGTTTGCTACTCATGTCCTTCACATAGAAAACCTGAGCGACATCTTTCGCTAGGACGAATGGTTCGTCAAGGTAACCAAGATTGTTGAAATCCACCATTGTCATTCCGTATTGCTGGTCCACCGTTACCCCACCTCCTGTTAGCTTGAACCATTTGCACCGGAACAAAGGGACCCTAAAGGAGGGTCCATAGTCAAGTTCCCATATCTCCTCTATGTAACCATAATATGTGACCTTTTGCCCATTCTCGGTTGCTTGCATCAAAGCGGACACCACTGTTTTGGTTGGTGCTCTTTTTATCTTGGGCGATCGTGTAAAATGTATTCCCATTTATCTCGTACCCTTGGAAAGTCGTTATAGTCGAAGATGGTGTCTTGGCCAACATGTACGAGCTGATCTACAACCTTATTGTCACTCATTAAATGTTTTCTCAACCAAGCTGCCGAAAGTCTCCATGTGGGCCTTCCTAATCCAGGATTCGAGGCTTCCCGGGGTTGTCCGAGCGTAAAATATTCTTGTGTTTCTCAAAGTACGGAGCCACCAAGCTGGAATTGGTCGGAGCTGTGTGGTGTGCTTCGGTCGGAGAATGGCCGTCCATACATATCGTTGATTTCCTTCCGATGGTGCCTTTTCCACTTAGTCTCCCCTCGTGCCGCGATTGAGGAAGACCAATCGGCTTAAGGTCGGGAACAAAGTCAACACAAAACTCAATTACCTCCTCATTTCCATAGCCCTTGGCGATGCTTCCTTCCGGCCTAGCACGGTTACGAACATATTTCTTTAATACTCCCATGAACCTCTCGAAGGGGAACATATTGTGTAGAAATACGGGACCGAGAATGGAAATCTCATCGACTAGGTGAACCGGGAGGTGCGTCATAATATTGAAGAAGGATGGCGGGAACACCAACTCGAAACCGACAAGACATTGGACCACATCGTTACGTAACCGTGGTAGAACTTCTGGATTGATTACCTTCGAGAGATTGCATTGAGGAATGCACATAGCTTCACAATGGCTACTCGAACATTTTCCGGCAGGAGCCCCTCAAAGCAATCGGAAGCAATTGCGTCATAATCACGTGGCGATCGTGAGACTTCGAGGTTTGGAACTTTTTCTCCGCCATGTTTATTATTCCCTTTATATTGGACGAGAATCCTGACGGGACCTTCATACTGCTCGGGCATTCAAAAAAGATGACCTTCTCTTCTTTGGTCGGAGCGTAGGCGGCACGACCTTGAAACCGTTCCGGATACGGGTCATCGGGGTCTTTCAAACTTTGCTTGGTCTGCCGTGCTTCCTTTGTATCATTTGACTTCCCATACACGCCCAAGAAGCTTAGGATGTTCACGCAAATATTCTTCGTAACGTGCATCACGTCGATTGCGGAGCGGACTTCTAGGACTTTCCAATATTCTAGCTCCCGGAATATAGATTTCTTCTTCCACATGGCTACGTGCCCGTCAGCTCCCTTCGGAGCTGATTGTCCGCCGGGACCCTTTCCAAAGATGACTTTCAAATCCTTGACCATATCAAATACCTCAGCACCGAGTGTGTTCCGCAGGCTTCGGCCGGTGATCTGCCTTGCCGTTGTAATGCTTGCCTTTCTTTCTTCTTGGATGACCTTTCGGAAGAAATCGACGATGCCCAAGGTACACGTTCTTCTTACAATTTGGCAAATGTACACTTTGAGTCTCATGTAAGCGGTGCGTGCATGCATTGTATCCCTTATTTGACGGTCCCGAAAGGTTACTAAGCGCAGGCCAATCGTTGATGGTTACGAAAAGCAACGCTCGTAGGTCAAATTCCTCTTCTTTGTGCTCATCCCACACACGGACACCAGGTCTGCCCCACAGCTGTAAAAGCTCATCAACTAATGGCCTTAGGTACACATCGATGTCGTTGCCGGGTTGCTTCGGACCTTGGATGAGCACCGGCATCATAATGAACTTCCGCTTCATGCACAACCAAGGAGGAAGGTTGTAGATGCATAGAGTCACGGGCCGAGTGCTATGGCTGGAGCTCGCTCGCCAAAAGGATTCATGCCATCCGTACTTAGACCAAATCTTATGTTCCTTGCGTCAGCTGCAAAATCTTTGAACTCTCGTCGATCTTTCTCCATTGCGTTCCATCTGCGGGGTGTCTCAACTCCCCGTCCGACTTACGGTCCTCTTTGTGCCATCGCAACAACTTGGCATGCTCTTTGTTCCCGAACGGACGTTTCAACCGTGGTATTATAGGAGCATACCACATCACCTTGGCGGGAACCTTCTTCACGGGTTTACGGCCCTCAACATCGTCACCGGGGTCATCGCCTCTGATCTTATAACGCAATGCGGTGCATACCGGGCATTCATTCAAATTCTCGTATTCACCGCGGTAGAGGATGCGATCGTTGATGCATGCATGTATCTTCGAACCTCTAAACCTAGAGGGCGGACAACCTTCTTTGCTTCGTACGTGCGGCGGGCAACTCGTTATTCTTTGGAAACATATTCTTCAACATTTTCAGCAAGTCTTCAAATGCCGAGTCAGCTACACCTGCTCGTGCCTTCCATTTCAGCAAATCCGAGTGTGCAGCCCAGCTTTTTCAGACCATCATCGCATCCGGGGTACGAGCGCCTTCCTGTGATCCTCTAACATGCGATCCAAATTCTCCCTCTCTTTTTCAGTTTCGCAGCGACTTCGTGCATCAGCAATGGTCCGACCAAGATCATCAACGGGATCATCACGTGCCTCTTCTTCACCTTCCCCTTCACCTTCCCCTTCACCTTCAGCATCCTCCATGAAAGTATCACCGAAATGAGCAAGATAGCTTTCATCGATGAAATCATCCCCTTCTTCATCTTCTTCCATTATAACCCCTCTTTCTCCATGCTTGGTCCAACAATTATAGCTTGGCATGAAACCGTGCCGAAGCAGGTGCAGCTGAACATCTCTTGAGGAAGAGTAACCCTTCCGATTCTTACATTTAACACATGGACGAGATAACAAAAACCCCCGCTTGTTCGCATTAGCCACTACGAGGAAATCATTCAAACCCGTACTTGAACTCGCCGGAGAGTCGGTTACCGTACATCCATTGTCGATTCATCTCGCATTATTATAATATAAAATATATAATTAACCATCATGCATTTGTTAAACTAACTAGCTACAAACAATATTAATTAAACAATATAAAATATATAATTAACCACACATGCACATTTTATCAACGACACATCAAAGGTTCAAGTTGCTAACCGCGATCGAGGAGGAAAAAATAAATGAGAAAGCTCAAGTGTGGCTCCAACACTTCATATCATGTTTGTTTCATGCTCTTGGGGCATTTCATCAAACACCTTATGTGCATAAGAGGAACCAAAAGCAAACCTAACACCCACTTGTGAAGCTTGTGAAGAAAATGGCACCAAATGGCTAAGTGTTGGCTGCTGGGTGGGTATATATAGGGGCGGCTTTAGCCGCGGTTAGCCGAGCCAACCGCGACTAAAGGCCTTCCGGCACCCTTAGTCGCGGTTGGCCTGGCCAACCGCGGCTAAGCCCCCACGTGCAACGGCTGGCCACCGAGCGCCCTGGGCCCAGGCCTTTGGTCGCGGTTCGCCTCCCGAACCGCGACTAAAGGTACCATTAGTCGCGGTTCCTTTACCTTCGCGACTTATGGGGCTCACCGGAAGCCTGTTTTTCTAGTAGTGATGCCCCGCGTACACACGCCAAGTACGCGTTGTTGCGGCGCGCGGCAACATATATGGATCTCGGTCGCGCTGATCCGATCAAATCATTCTCTGTTATTTTCTATCGGTGATGATCGATCTAGTCATTCTCTCGGCTCGTCACCATCTGACTAGCTTATATTCGTTTAGAATTCATGGATTTGCAGATAGCGTGCCTGTTGTATAGTCTCGGACTTGTGTCGGCAATGGACGTGCTCACAGATGCAAAATCGTAGCGGATTCGGTTTCTCTCATCGGATGGATATTCAAGATTGTGCGGCGATGGGGAGAGAGTCTGTCATAACCATGAGGGCAAATTGCGTGTGCGTCTTGTTTATATATGGTCAAGTGGTCAAGAAAGGTCTTTCTCTCGGCAAACAAATTCTGGCAGCACGTGATAGTTATAACAAGTCAACCTCCATATTAGGTCGGCCTAGGAAGGCATCAACCATTAATCTCATGCCAACTCGATCCATATTACTTTTTTTCGAAATGGGGCATCTTCAGACTCTGCATCACTCGATCCATATTACTAGGCCGGCCTAGAAGAATCTGGCTAATAATTACTACAGCTGTTTTTTTTTTTTGAAGTAAGATCACTAAAAATAAGCAGCAGGCCGCCTCGTTAAAAACCTTCCAGGTCCCTTAGGTACCCTGGTAAGGAAAAGAGTGCGAAAAAAACCTGCTGCCCCAGGGATTACATAGTGTTCTTACAATCGTCAGCGATCAGGGCCAACACGCAGGAAGGCGCTGATCCCTCCAGAGAACCACACGACTCACGCTTGCCTAACTGCGCCAAATAGTGCGCCACTCTATTAGAAGATCTATCTATTTTAACAATTGAAAACTCTGGATTAAAACGAAGGTAGTCCTTGATCTCCATATAGATACCTCAGGAGGGTGAGCGGTCCATCGATGGAGAAGTGACAGCGTTTATCACACGTTTGCAGTCCGTCCCCAAGATTCCTGGACTTGTTCTGATAGCAAGGCACTTGAGCCCAGCTAAGCACGCCATTGCTTCTGCTTCTTCCGCACTGGCACAGTAGGATATGTGCCTCCATTCTGAGAAAAGCACCGTGCCGTTACAGTCCCTGCCTATAACTCCGATACCTGCTACTTTACTTAGGTAATCCCAGCCGGCATCAACGTTTACCATGGTTATATCAGTGGGCGGCGCTATCCATCTAGTGGTATTCTCAATAGCGCTGTCCAGGTTCTGGCTAGGAAAGATCAGTTTCTTCCCTTTTGTCGGTGTTTCATCCGAGTTAGCTTCACGAAAAGATGATTCATAGTTCTGGAGGAACCGCGCCGATCCTAAGACAGAAGCCTTGCCATCACCGTGTACAATGTTGTTTCTGTGGTGCCATGCCCTCCAAAACATGAACAAGTGCTTCGTCCTGGTTTCAGGTGCAGCATTTGCAATAAGATGAAGAAACCACTCATCGCCTGTTTTTTGAAATTCAGATTCTTTCGGAAGAGCCCAATGTTCCCGTAGGAGGTCACGCAGAGCTGCGGCTTGGGTACAGTAGACCAAGGCGTGGTGTTCATCCTCCACCGCCGTACCACATATAGAACATGTGGGATTGACTGAGGGAATCCGTCGGTGTAAATTGTCAAGGACCGCCAAAGTATTAGTGGCAGCCTTCCAGGCAAACACTCTGATTTTTTGAGGTACTGCAGTTTTCCAAATACAGTCCCAGATTGGTCTGTCTCCAAGTGGCTTTGTGCTTGACTGTCCTGTTCCAAGATCATTCAAGGTCGGTTGCAGTCCGAGTCTGTATGCGGATCGTACCGTGAATAGGCCATTGTCTTCTTGGCTCCACGCAATGAAGTCATCTGTAGACCGAGGTGTGAGCTTGATAGCCAAAATTGCATCAGCATCATGAGGGTAGAAAACCCTCCGGATTGTTTGCTCATCCCAAGACCTGGTCTGGGCATTTATCAAGTCTGAAACCCACCGAATCCGAAAATTTCCCCTCCTTGATGGTTTAAGAGAACCTTGCCTAGGAATCCAGTTGTCGCGCCAGACGCGCACCTGGGAGCCGGTCCCAATCCTCCAAATAGCACCACGTTTAAGAAGCTCCAAACCATGGATGATTCCCTGCCAAGAAGGGGACGTGTTTTGAATGAACGCGGTATCCAGTAAGTTTCCATTCGGAAAGTATTTTGCTCGAAGCAGCCTGGCACATAAACTATCAGGTTCTTTTAGCAATCTCCAAGCTTGTCTAGCTAGCAGGGCTTGGTTGAAAATTTTGAGGTCCCTGAACCCCATACCACCGTGTGACTTTGGTCTGGTGACCTTCTCCCATGACATCCAATGCATACGCCGACGTTCATGTTCATCGCCCCACCAGAAGTCACGGACTATTTTACTAAGATCTTCCAAAAGTCCAACAGAGAACCGAAAAATGCCCATCGCATAAGTGGGTAGAGCTTGCAGGATAGCCTTGATAAGGGTTTCTTTTGCCCCACTTGACATGTATTTTTCCACCCAATCACAAGCTTTCTTCCTGAACCTTTCTTTCAGAGGTTGAAATTTCCCATTCTTTAGTCTCCCTTCTGGAACCGGCAAGCCCAAATATTTATCTTCAAAATGACTAGTTTCATAACCCAGTAGTTGCTTGATTGAACCCTGAGCCTCCACCTCACAACTATGACCATAAAGAATAGAGCATTTGCCTAAACTAACAAGCTGCCCCGTCCCTCTTTCATACTTATCAAGGACAGTTTTGACCACGGATGCTTGTTGGGCGGAACCTTCAAAGAACATCAAGCAAGTCGTCCGCAAAAAGGAGATGAGATATCCCGTGGGCCCTGCGGCAAATCTTCAGCTCACGAAGAGCACCATTGTCCACTTCCCTCTTTATCAAAGAAGAAAGAGCATCAGCAACAAAAAGAAATAAGTATGGTGATAGTGGATCACCTTGGCGCAGCCCACGGGTTGGGGAGAAGGAATCCAATAAATGTCCATTGAAGCGAACCGAGTATCGTACAGTGGTCACACATGCCATCACCCACTGTATCCATGTACTATGAAAGCCCAGTTTCGCCAAAACTCCTTCAAGAAAAACCCAATCCACACGGTCATATGCCTTGGCCATGTCCAACTTATAAGCACAGAATTTAGAGCAGGAGGCCGAATCCCCCTGAATAGCATGAATGCACTCAAGGGCAATGAGTGCATTGTCAGTGATCATACGTCCCGGAATAAACGCACTCTGGTATGGGGCTATGATATCCTGTAGAAGAGGCCGGAGACGGTTGACTAAGCACTTTGAGACAACCTTGAAAACGACATTGCAAAGGCTGATGGGCCTAAAGTCCTTTACCTCTTCTGGGTCAGTCTTTTTGGGAATAAGAATAATAGAGGTTTCATTAACTTCAGTCGGCATGACACCATCTCGTAAAAATTGTTGCACGGCTGACACGACATCTTCTTTTAACATACCCCAATTTCGTTGAAGAAAACGTGCCGGGAAGCCGTCGGGCCCCGGTGCCTTAAGCGGTCCAATCCGGAAGAGGGCATCGCCAATCTCCTTCTCCGAAAAGGAGCCATCGGAGAGTCGTTCATACGTTCGTCGACGCAGGTTTGGAGCAGGTTGAGAATCTCGAGGGATCCACATCCTCATCACGTGTGTACAGGTTCTGAAAAAACTCATTTGCCAAACCTTCCATTTCTTTTGTATCCTTGGTGAAAGTCCCATCAGGTCTCTTAAGCTTTGTGATCTTGTTCTTCTGATGTCTACGGGAGGCCTTACGATGGAAATATTTTGTGTTTCTGTCTCCTCCCTTAAGCCAATCTACCCTTGATCGCTGTAACCACATGAGCTCCTCCTCGTACAGAATTTCATCCATGTTAGTTTGGAGCTCCTTCCTACGTTTCTCACTCGTCCGCATCCGAAAGCTGAGCCGGAGTATCAAGTTCAGCACGCAGCTTCTTTAGCTCCCTTGGAATGGAGGAAGCTCTTCATCTTCCAAGCATGCGGAGAGCCCATCATGGATCCCGTGGCGCTGCTGATCGCCCTCGGCGACGGCCGCGCGATCTGTCCATCCGCGTCATGGCCCAAGGCCGTATTATCGGCCCATCCCGGTTCAGCTACACGCCTCGACCAGGCTTCAGTGACCGCTGCAGGGAGACTCGGTATCCTCTCCCAGGCAACCTCATAGCGGCGAATTGGCCATGTAGGCCTTTCCTCTGAAACTTCTTCCACTCACAGCAGGAGAGGTGTGTGGTCTGATCGTGACGACTGGATATGATTGACACGAACCTGCGGGAACGCATTGCTCCACGCCGGTGAAGCAACAGCTCTGTCAAGTCGCACCCGAACATTTCTGTCACCCAGTTGATGATTATCAAACGTCCATGGGGTACCAGCAAAACCCAGGTCGTGGAGATCACAATCTGATAGTGCTTCCCGGAAGTCCTGCATCAGCCTTTCAGAGCGCCGTGTGCGAGAGAAGTGTTCACCCTGCCACATTGCTTCGTTGAAGTCGCCTGTCATCAGCCAAGGTTCCGAGGATCGAGGCCGAATGCGCCTCAAAAGTTCCCACATGTGGTGTCGTTCGTTAGCTTTCGGTTCTCCATACACAAAGGTGCCACGCCATCTTTGCTCGTACGGGCCACCTTGGATATGCACATCGATATGGCGGTGGCTGTATGATAGAAGATCAACAGTGATGTCTTGCATCCAGTAAAGGGCAATACCACCGCCCTTTCCATCTCCCGAGACCTGGTAACATTCATCCATCCCCAGTCTGAATCTTAAGTTCTTTACTCTATCGGCGCACTGTCTAGTCTCGCAGAGAAAGACAATACTAGGCTTATAGGTCTGCATTAAACAGACCAGCTCCTGAACTGTCCGGGTTTGCCCAATCCCCCGACAGCTGTTTTTTTACTCGTATTTAGATTTGAAGTATTTTGCTTGTATCGCATTGATGCAACTTTTGAGTTAATAAAAATTCGTTGAACGAAAAAAATACATACTCCCTTCGTTCACTAATATATAATATAAGATGTTTTAGATTTTGTATATTCATCTATTTTGTTATAAATTTAGTTTATTTTGTGTGTGTAAATTCACTCATTATGGTGTCTATCTAGTTCACTTTAAAATATTTTTTATTTGTGAACAGAGGTAGTAGGCTAGTAGCATGATACATATGTAGACTGTGTGTTTACCCACATTAGTGGTATGGATTCTCTACAACAGCTATGTTACAAAGATTGGGCCGGAACGGTGCAACGTGAGCTCCAGTGCAAAAATATATATATATTTTTTTTGTTAGCTCAGATGGGGCACCTAGGAGCATGGGCACCAAACGTGTATTTCGTACATACCTAGAGTGTACTTATGTAATGCCAACGACCAGAATAGATCAGAACTTATGCCTATATGTCAAGAGATTAGTGAGATTAAGAGGGCTTTTACTAGTTTTAGCATACTTTTTGTTGGGCGTGATGCAAATAAAGCTGCCCATTTATGTGCTAAACGAGCTAGTTTTGATAGGAGAAGATGTCTGTGGATCAACTATAACCCAGATTTTCTCGTTGATACTCTTCGGAGTGATTGTAATCCTGTCGATTAATCAATAAAGCTCTCTAAATTCGCAAAAAAAAGAGTGTACGTGTCTAAATTACACATACCTAAGGTTTACATACCTAACATAAACACATACAAGTTACACATACCTAACATTTACATACTTAACATACACACATGCAAGTTACACATACCTAACATATATATACACGTATCAGTGTACGTACACCTTAGGTATGCAATACCTTAGGTATGTATCACTTGAGTATGCATATGTTAGGTATGTATACCTTACGTATGTGTAACTTAGGTATGTATACCCTCAGATATGTGTACTACAAAGCAAAAATACGCGTATCTACGTATGGTGCCCGGGCACCTAGGAGCACCAGTTAATTTACCTATATAATACCCGAGGATGTTGAATTTTGGGGCTTTCCCAAGATCCTACATGTCTAGTGGAGAACTTTGACTTTCCAAGAATTGGTTCCACCATGTGTTAGACTACCCACAATGAAGGTATCATTGGTAGTATTATGCATTTCATGCATGCAAAAGACCGATGTGGCACTACAACTAATAATGAGAGAGGAAATAGTACTATCATAGATAGATACCGTATCATAGCATGTTGAACTACGGAGTACTAAATTTAATGTCAAATAAATCTTGCACATAGATTTGCATTGAGATTCTACATATTGATAAATGCAATGGGAATATGATACTACTATATGATATCATGCATTGCAGAAATAGTATCATCTACTATTAGCATATGCATAATACTAATATATGATACTACCTATTGTGACTAGTCTTATATAAATAAATAAATCCTGCTTTGATCCATCACATACAACACATACCATTATAAAAAATTATTACTAAGGCAATCTATACAAGCATTTTTTTTTATTTTTTTGAAAGGGGAACTAAGACCCTAGCCTTTGTATCAAAATGATACATACAAACTTTATTTCATTATTGAAAAGGTTCAATCAAAAAACGTACAAATGGTGCGCTTATTACAAATCACGGATCACATAAAGTTGTTGTCTGGATCAACCACCTAAAAAGAGCAAGCCTGGAGAAACACCTATATATGGATCAGCATATGAGTTTGCTGTCAAGCTGCCAGCCACACTAGCTGAATAAATCAGATGCAATCATTTTCGAACGGTTGCATCTAAAATCCATGTCCCGACGGTGCTCCTCCGGCTGAAGATATAACCATGTACGGTACAAATGTATAGAATGTTTTATTTTGTTAAAACTAAAGATCATTTAGTATGTGCCACATGGGCCATAAGAGATCACAAATACCAACTCTAAGTTGACTCTTTACTCTGTTTTCCAACCCATGTAATTCCTAGAAAGATTTGTAATGTTATTTGGGGGTGATATATCAAATGACATATTAACAATACGCCAAATAATGTGTGCAAGTGGTTATACAAAGAATAGATGCTGAATGGTTTCATCTTGATCACAAAAACAACAAGTTTTGGAGCCCTGCTAATTCCTTTTCACGAGCTTATCCTTAGTTAAAATTACTTCTCGGTGAAAAAACCACATAAAAATTCTCATTTTCAGTGGCACTTTAATTTTTCAAATATATTTACGAAGGTACCTGGACTTAACAGTAAACTCCTTCGATGTCGTTAAGTTTCACACAAATTTAACATTAGTATAGTTAGATTTACTTCAATTAAACGGTTTACTAAGTGCATCTATTGGCCCACTTATATTCATCAAGATTCCTTCTAAAATCTATATTAAAAGGAAATCCTTGCAGCACGTTTGCAACCAACACATCTTTGTGCTAAACTATACTGTACAGGTAAGGGTATTGTTGCTCGATAGGCTTTTTCTTGCTTGCTGCCAATATATATGAAATATCAAAAAATGTTATTAAAACACTAGAATTTGACCCCTCTCCCGCGAATCCACATGTCTTTAAGAATTTTATCCATCTCCCCCTAATCCTCCCTCTCTGCCAATTAGTTCACTAGTAGAAAAAGGCCTTTAGTCCCGGTTGTGCAACCGGGACTAAAGGGTCGCGACTAAAGCCCTCCCCCCCCCCCCGGTCCCAGGTTGCTTACGAACCGGGACTAAAGGTCCATCCACGAGTGGGTTTCGTCTGTCTGGGACGAAAAATGTCCCCAGTGAATTTTTTTCACTTCACTTTTTTCTATTTTTTCAGAATTTCTATTATTTCAGTTATTTGCATAGTTTAGTCTCTATCTTTAACTACACTTATCTCTAGTCAAATTACATACTCGTGGACAAACTTCCTGCTCGGTCACCCATCCTCCCACTACTCTAGCACTAGCACGCTTAACTTTCGAGTTCCATCCCGTTCTGCATCCAATTGCTTCGCGCGCATGTATGTGATAGTAGTATCATATCAATCGGGAGTGATGTTTTGGCACATGGGAGCGTATGCTCCCTTTATTTTGAAATACATGTTAGACACATTTTAAAATGTCAAAAAAATTGAAACAAAAATTTCGCACGTACATCTTCATGTGCTACGCGCTCACAAAGTTGTTTCATGAAAAATTGACATGTCATGTGGCGTGTGTAAAAAAGACAAAATTCGGTGTTAAAACAAAGACTTATTCCAAGATAAATTTTCTCTTTTTCGCTTAGACTACAAAAAATATCATTTTTTTGTGAAACTTGACGAATACACATATATTATGAAGATGTACATGTAAATTTTTTTGTCAAAATTTTTTAACACTTCGAAATATGTTTTTATGGTAGAGGGATCATACGCACCCAGGAGCCGAATTGAGTTTCTGCATATCAATCCTATTAACATGTTGGTCGATGTCACATTTTTTTATTGTTTGAATTTCAAATAATTCTTTTAATAAACAAAAGTAATTATGTAATAATAATCTTGAATAAATAAATAAATATTAACTTTTTAATTTGTATTATTTTAAATTTTTTAATATTTTTTTTGCCAAACCTAAAACCTAAAAATTTGAAAATCTAAAAATTGGGTAAAAATGATAGTAATCTTTATGCAGGATGCAATTAAAAAAATTAATTTTTTTAAAAATAAAAAATATATATAATCCGTAATTTATAGCAAAAACTAAAATTTTCCCCGCTTTCGTATTTTCATTTGAAATTTTGAGAATCTAAAATTTGGCTAACGGGTAAACCCGGGTCAATTCGGATGTAACTTTTTCCCACGATGATTTTGATATATTATACATTTTTTCCGACGTTGTATGTAAAAGTTAATGCGGTTTTACCATTTTTCAAACCTTTTTACAAAAAAAAGTGAAAATTTGAATTTCTGTTGGCGTCAGAAACCCACCGGCGGGCAGTGACTGGCCAACATCGTAGAGCCGGGAACAACTAGGGCTGCGGCTGGCCCCAGTCCCTCAGAGCGACGGCCCGCAAAGCCTCCTGGTCGCGCGCCGATGCAAATTGCAAGGGCGTGCCACCTGACCTATACCCGGTCGGGAAGGTGTGGATGATGCCTCGCTTAGTTTCCTCGCAGGCACACACGTACACGTTAAATACGAGCCTCGATCGGCTCTCGAGTTATCCTATGAATCGGCTCATGGAGCCGATCCACCCATGATTCGTCCAAGGTGGCCGAATATATGGTGGTCCCGCTTGATCAAGATAAAGCATATGAGATCCACGACGATCTAGGGTTTTCACCGCATAATCGGATCATCCTACTCACGATTGGGCCTCGCGCTCGCGCAGGGTGACCGTAAGACAGCCCTAGACAAGGCCTAAAAACCAACACGAGGTTGATCCTCGAACATCCCTGTCTAGGGCCAGCAAACTACACCCTACACGCCGCCGGATCCTCCAACCCTTTGTAAGGCCTAACTATTGCAGATATTAAACTAATCCCCGATAAATCAAGGAGCAATCGTAACGGATCAGATCTACTAAATAACGATCAGCGGGTGCCGCCCCGCACCCATGATGAGGTACAAGGACGGCTAGATGCGCAAGGGTTGCACTACGACAAGATATGATACTAAGAACAATGCTAACCCTAGCACATCTATGATAACTACGTTGCTCGCCATCAAAAAGGCTTCGGTACGAGCAACGCATGAACCACGTGGGCAGCTCGTGCCGCCTAGATCGCAAGATGCGATCTAGGCAAGCATGGTGCTTACCGGAGAAACCCTTGAGACGAAGGGGTTGGCGATGCGCCGAGATTGGTTTGTGTTGAACGTTGGTTGTTGTTTATTCCATAAACCCTAGATACATATTTATAGTCCAGGGACTTTCTAATGTGGGCGTGCACCAAACCGTGCACGGGTAAAACTCTAACTTCTAAACTAAGATGCGATCTAATATGTTACGTATTCATGGGCAGCTTAGCCCAACTTGGTAAACAAGGCCGATTCACGTATTTTCTTCCATGTATAATCTTCACGTCCATCTTGATCGCGGCCCACCTCTCGACTCGGTCAAATTCTCGGTGATAACACATGCCCCCTCGGTTTTGGAAATGACATTTCCAAAATCATTACGCTTTTCTCTCGTAGGGTCATGTCGTGGCAGAGCAAAACCGTCGCGTAGTCCTTCATCATGATAACTTGCCTTCTCAACTTCTCCGCACGATTTGACAAGTCCCGGCACTACTTCCTCGAAACCGCCGTGGCATTGAATTTCCACTATATCCCCTTTTATTTATCTCGCCACGAACAGCTCTCCTCTCGCATCTCCTCCGCATTAGCATCCCAAAAAACCCTCCCCGCATCAAAATGTCTTCTTCTTCCTCTCCGCTTCCATCGGATCTTTCCAGCCCAGTCCTCCACATCCCGCGAGCCGACGCCGGAATACAACCCGGCGGAAGTCCACGCGGCCAACATCCGCCGCGCCATTGCGGCCGGGGAGGAGTCAGACCATGACTTCTCCATCTGGTCCGAGGACGACCAGTCTTCGACGGACGGGGAAAGCGATCTCCGCTTCCTCGCCAACGGGGAACCGGAGGAGGAGAGCGATGACGATCGCTTCTCCTGGGATGACTTCACTTCCTCCGAGGGGGTGAAGGAGGAGGAAGAGGAGGAGGACGACGATGACAGCTCCTCCGACGAGCCGCCGGCCAAGCGGTTCTGCCCTTGGCCGGGCAACCTGAGCGACTTCGACAGTGACGAAGACGACGCTGACGAAGAAGATGAAGACAACGAGGGCCCTGGTCGGTGGCCATTGGAGCGACGACGAACCCGCCGGGGAGCAGCGCCGACGGCAGCCGACTACGGCGACGACGAGGGCAGTGATGGCCCGTAGATAGGACTTCTAGAATAGGGCCAGTAGTAGTAGATGGGGCAATATATCCCCTAGTATTTCCTTTTGAGAGCAATTGGCTCTTTATGTAAGAAATCTCGCCTATTAATGAAGAACTTTTCCCCAATTTGATTTTGCCGATTTCCTTTGAGTTCAATTGAGCCGATTCCCTCTTCTACTGACCTTGCCGATTCGTCCCCTTTGCCAATGCGTAATGAGCAGATAGCACCGCATCGGTCCTTTAAAATTCGCCCTTCCCTTCTTCAACTGATGATTTTCTAAATCTGGCAGAAAATGCAGGATCTTCAGAAAAACCTTTGAACTTTTCTAACCAAACCCAATAATCCTCTTCAATACTCATCATTTGTGAAGAAGGTTGCAATGAAGGATCAGCCGATGGTATCCCAATCGGCTCTTTAAACAGAGCAAAATAGAACATCCACCGAGCTCGCCGCCCCCGAGTCTTGGCCAAAGCAAAAACAAAACGAGGACGCGTAACTTAGCTGAATTAGCCCGGGCTTGATCATGCGAGCCAACCGATTTGCACATAAATCGGCTTGCGAGAGCCTTCAAGGTGGGCTGCCCCCGAGCTTCTTCGAGTCCGCTCCTAGCGCCCGCTGGTCGGATCGGCTCCTTTCCTTCGGCGGATCTAATGCGATCCATCCTCGACCTGATCTCGCACGTCCAGTGCTGCTCTTGAAGAGAGGATCCGAGCCCTTAAATTACTCCATTGAGGAGTTCTTCCATTAAAATCCCCCTCCATGCTTCATTGATCCTCTGATCGTAACAGTTATTCCTCTTGAGTCGATGGCCGCGCATCGGCTGTAAAAATGTTTAAAAATTTTAGGCCGATTTGTGTATCGGCCCCCATAGTATTATCCATCTAGGTGCCCCCCCGAGCCGATTCTGTCAAGAGAATTGATGATATCGGCTCGTCGGTAGTCCCCGTTGGGTCAAACGTTGATCCCGGTGCAGAATGGATGGTGAGGATAATTTTGGCCGATCGCTGGAATCGGCCTCCACGTTGCTTGCTCGGTGAAGGTTTTGTAATGTCCCTTCATAAATTTTTGGGGGGCCGATCGCAAGGATCAGCCTCGCCACGTTTGCTTATTGACGTGCTCTTGCTACTCGTCCAAGCCGGTGGATAGAACCAGCCCAATCTCTGACTTTATCACGTTGGTGCGCTTGTTGTTGTCCACCTCGGGTGCATCGTGTAATCGTGGAGTTCTACACTTCGCCGGACGAACGAGCACCATAGTTCGTACTCAGCCGATGTTTCATCATCGGCTTTCCTTGCTTGGGGCGCCACTCTTTCTTTGCGGCAGTCCCTCCTCATCCAGGGTTCGCCGAACTTTCGCAGCCGGATCGGGTCGTGCCTTCCTTAGCGTATGCAAGTATAACCTCTCGGCTTCCTCCAAGCCGCGCAATCGCTGAACCCTGCGCTTTTGTGAACGGCTGAGTCCATCAGGGCACCACCTTGGACGGTGGTACCTGTCTTCTTCCTCTTCTTGTCCCTCGTCTTCTGAATCCTCGAGATCTGCCCAGCGAGGGGACTCAGCGCGTTTGCTCTGTGGTGGGAGAGGCCCTAAGCGCTCGAACACGGACACGTTGGCTGCCTCCTTCTTCTTACGATTGCATTCTGGGCAATTGCCGATTGTGGGCAATCGGCTCATTACTGAATCCCAGCAGTGTCTGAAGAAGGGGCAGTCCCAGTGCCTGGCGTTGTCATCTTGCTCCCTTGGCTTTTCCGTGGCACGGCGCTTGTGCTCCTCCTCATTGTGATCGTGCCGACGATATCTTCTGGCTTCTCTAGCCAGACGATCTCTCTCATCATCGTCGCCGTGTCGCCGGCGTTGGTCGTACTGACTCACATACTTGTTGAGGAGGTGATCAGAGAGGGGTCGTTGATATCTTATGTTCTTCACTTCCCCCTCCGTGACGTAGCGCTTGCCATCTTGACGGAGCCGATCGCATGGGGCGGCCCCCTCTGTGTCCTTGCTCTGAGAGCAGCTGCTCTCAGCTCCATCTTTGCCGGAGTGGTTCCCAGGTCCTACCATGTTGATGCTGAACGAGGGACCTGGCTGGCAACCCTCAGGGCAGGTGACTTCCACCATGTTAACGGCGGGAAGGGTTGGGTGTCGACCTTCATAGCGTACTGATTGAAAATTAGATGCCCCTTCTCTATCGCCGCTTGGATGTGTTGACGCCACACCCTGCAGTCGTTGGTGGCATGGGAGAGCGAGTTGTGCCATTTGCAGTATGGCTTTCCGTTCAGCTCTTGCGCCGTGGGGAACTTGAGACCTTCAGGGATCGTCAACTGTTTCTCCTTGAGCAGGAGGTCGAAGATTTGCTCCGTCTTGGTCACGTCAAAATCAAATCCCCGGGCGGCCCCGGTGGCTTTACCCATTTGCAGTGACACGGGGGTTCCTCCCCGAGTCCACTCAGCCACTCGCTATTTCTTGGTCTCCCATAGCGCCTTCATCTTCGCCTCGCGTCAACCATGGTAACCACGCGCTTGAATTTGTCCCGGTAGACATCCGGGTGGCGCTGTTCATACGCCGACAGCCTTCGCACCATGTGTGCTAATGAAGGGTAGTCCGCTTGGGCGGCCACGTCCTTGATCGATGATGACAGACCCACCACCACCAACTCGATCGCTTCTTTTCGCTCACGTGAACCGAATAGCATCGGTTCCTAACGGTCCCGAAGCGCCGGATGTATTCCGACACCGTTTCCCCGCGCTTCGTCGTACTTGTGCCAAATCGGCAATGCCAGCCTCGGAAGCCTCTCGAGTGATATTGCTCATGGAACCGTTCTTCCAGCTGCTTCCAAGTCCGGACCGAGTTCGGTGGCAGCGACGTGTACCAACCGAAAGCCGATCCCGTGAGGGACCGTGAGAAGTACCTCACGCGCAGCTCGTCCGACGCCGAGATCATGCCCAGCTGCGCCAAATATCGGCTCACATGCTCGATGGAGCTGGAACCATCCGATCCGCCGAACTTTGTGAAGTCCGGGAGCCGATATTTGGGTGGTAGCGGGATCAATTCGTACTCGTTGGGGTACGGCTTGGTATAGCCGATCGTCTTCCTTTTCGGCATCATGCCGAACCGATCTTTCAGGATCGTACAAATCTGATCCGCGGTGATGGCCGCAGTGCCGAACCCCGAAGATTCGCCGGAGTGGCGTACTTTACCAGCCATGCTTGTTTTTCCGGTTCGAGCCAACTGCAGGAGCTGGGCTCGGAGTTTTGTCGGGGTGGCGTATTTAGCTAGCCACGTTTGCTTCTCGGGGTCCGCCTCCGACGTTCCTCCCGTTGTTCCGTAGTCCCCGTTGTTGCAACCTGGTTCGAGGGTGCCCGTGTGCTGCAGCCCGGCACGTATGCGCATGCGTATCCGTGCGGGATCTCCTTGGGCGCGTCATGTAAGAATTGGTAGTCACGGGGGTCACCACCAACCTTGTAGACGACGTAGGCCGATGAGTTCGGCGCCTCGGGCGCTGCCAACGCGAACGGCAGCGGTGGACGGGACTGGAGTAGCAATTCCCCTTGGTGAGTCCCTAGGGCTGGTCCTGACGGAGAGTGCTGATGGCTCATGATTTCCTGGATCACGCGAAGAGCGACGCGCTCCAACGTGTTCACCAGTGCTCTCGAGTGGCGGTGCAGCCGAATGAGCCACCATGAAGTTGACCTCCCGATGCAGCGACTCGGTGCGTTCTTCCGACGGGGTGGATAGATCCACTCCATCAAGGGCGCCTTCAGGTGAGAACCCCTTCCATCTGATGCCATGGGAGCGGGTCCTGTGGAAAGAGCCGATGAGGTCGGCTTCGAGGACGGCTTTGACCTCGTCATACTTCTTCTTGAGCTCGCCAGTGAGGTCCTCGTAAGTGACCGGAGTTTCTTCCGCCATCTCGGATGTAGATGGCGATGTGGTGGATGTCGTGGATGTTGAAGATGGTCCCACCGGGCGTGCCAGAATGTGTTGGCGTCAGAAACCCACCGGCGGGCGATGGATCGGCCAACACCGTAGAGCCGGGAACAACTAGGGCTGCGCGGCCGGCCCGAGCGACGGCCCGCAAAGCCTCCCTGGTCGCGCGCCGATGCAAATTGCAAGGGCGTGCCACCCGACCTATACCTCGGTCGGGAAGGTGTGGATGATGCCTCGCTTAGTTTCCTGCAGGGCACACACGTACACGTTAAATACGAGCCTCAATCGGCTCTCGGGTTATCCCGTGAATCGGCTCATGGAGCCGATCCACCCATGATTCGTCCAAGGTGGCCGAATATATGGTGGTCCTGCTTGATCAAGATAAAGCATATGAGATCCACGACGATCTAGGGTTTTCACCGCATAATCGGATCATCCTACTCACGATTGGGCCTCGCGCTCGCGCAGGGTGACCGTAAGACAGCCCTAGACAAGGCCTAAAAACCAACACGAGGTTGATCCTCGGAACATCCCTGTCTAGGGCCAGCAAACTACACCCTACACGCCGCCGGATCCTCCAACCCTTTGTAAGGCCTAACTATTGCAGATATTAAACTAATCCCCGATAAATCAAGGAGCAATCGTAACGGATCAGATCTACTAAATAACGATCAAGCGGGGTGCCGCCTCGCACCCATGATGAGGTACAAGGACGGCTAGATGCGCAAGGGTTGCACTACGACAGCATATGATACTAAGAACAATGCTAACCCTAGCACATCTATGATAACTACGTTGCTCGCCATCAAAAAGGCTTCAGTACGAGCAACGCATGAACCACGTGGGCAGGCTCGTGCTGCCTAGATCGTAAGATGCGATCTAGGCAGCATGGTGCTTACCGGAGAAACCCTTGAGACGAAGGGGTTGGCGATGCGCCGAGATTGGTTTGTGTTGAACGTTGGTTGTTGTTTATTCCATAAACCCTAGATACATATTTATAGTCCAGGGGACTTTCTAATGTGGGCGTGCACCAAACCGTGCACGGGTAAAACTCTAACTTCTAAACTAAGATGCGATCTAATATGTTACAGATACATGGGCAGTTTAGCCCAACTTGGTAAACAAGGCCGATTCACGTATTTTCTTCCATGTATAATCTTCACGTCCATCTTGATCGCGGCCCACCTCTGACTCGGTCAAATTCTGGTGATAACAATTTCTTAATTTCACTGAATAGTAGGTTGCATAACATGTAGGAATCTCAAAGCATTTTATTTTTTGAATTTATTATTTTCTTTTGTATTTTACAGAGCAAAAAAAACGCTCCGAGGGGGGGGTGAAGGGTGCGTGGGGAGTCAAAAAATAGGAAAACCTTTAGTCCCGGTTCCCACCATAGCCCTTTTAGCCCTTTTGTCCCGGTTGGTGAGCATTAGTCTCGGTTCACCGACAGAACCGGGACTAAAGACCCCATTATTCCCGGGTCAAAATGTTTGGGGACTAATGAGTTGGGATGGAAGACATTTTTTCTACTAGTGGTTGATATACAATCAAAACAAATGGTATGTGCTAAAATGGTGAAAACTCGTCACAAAATGCCCAACATGCAATGCACACATAGAAGCAAATCTGAATGTACAAAAACATGTATTATTGCGGGGCTGAACTAAAGTAGATCGTAGGATCGGTGATGGGGGTGGGTATCAAACATCCTAAGATCTAGGTGAGTGCACCATCATGGGCTCGAGTGAAGGTAGCCACATAGACTATCCGGAAGTAGAGATCTTCACCCATGAAATACACCGCTCACGGTCCTCGCAGTCGGGGACATAGCCACGAACTGAGCGAGCTTAAGGAGCGCAAGGTGCAGAATATGTTTGAAGTCGGCTGAACTAGCTAAAATACCATGAATGAGGAGCTTCCATTCACCGGTAGAAAATTGGCCTTCGGTCGCGGTTGGCAACTGACATTAGTCGCGGTTGCGCAACCGCGACCAATTAGGCGCGACTAAAGGCACCCCCTTTAGTCGCGGTTCCTTACGAACCGCGACTAAAGGCCCGTCCACGTGGGCGGCAAGGCGAGCGCAGGGCGGAGGACCTTTAGTCGCGGTTCTTCTGGCCAACCGCGACTAAAGGCCTCCGCAGGGTTTAGGGTTTAGCCCCCTCCCCCTAAATCTGGTTTGTTTTTAATTTGTATTGTTTTATTTCTTTTGGGTTTTAATTTTGAAGGAGTTTCACATATTCTACCGTACTACATACATGCATATGAATGTACAATTTCAAACAAATTTGAAATTAGAACCAAAAAGAATTCAAGAGGAATATACAATATATATTCAATATCGGATGACCATATACAATTTTGAACAAGTTTCCATACATATTTAGTGCATATAAAGTTCTACGTCCTCTACATAGTGTTCTCCTCTAGGATCGATGACTTCCCTGGCGAACCATCCAGCTAGTTCCTCTTGAAGTGGTCGGAAGCGAGCTTCTGGAGTAAGCGTCGTCCGGAGGTTATTCCTCCTGATGTTGTTCTCGCACGGCTGCCGCTCGCTGGTGTATCTCCGGATCCTCTCACAAACATAGTATCCACATAGATTGGTCCCCGGTGGCTGAATATCCCCGGTCGCAGCCTTTGCCCTTTTAAAATGTAGCTCTTTTTTGAATTCACCGACCTTTTGATATACGAACCGTCTCCAAACCCTACGAGGCAAAGAAAATTAAATGAACAAGAGAGTTATTAATTAGATACTTGATATTAGGAAATGACGAACGAAATAGGCCGATCGATATAGAGCGCAAACGAATGAAAGTAGTTACTTTTGCATCATTTTTCCCATGTCGGCCCAAAGCGCCGCATCCATATTCAGAGAGTCGTGGACGAGAACTGTGGAGTTCTGAATTTGTATTACTAGCAGAATCCAGTGGAACCTGCGGACACGATACATGCACAGTCATGCATAACTCATCGATTAGCCACATACCATGCATGGAGTAAACAAAAGAGAATGTGCTCAAGACAGAAACACTCACCCAAAATGGTAAGGAAATAGAATATCACTTTTGAGTTCCTGTTTTGTAAGAAACATCCACGGAGTCATCCTCCACGTCTTTGGGGTGGTGTTCTAACACATATGAATTAACTATTTGTGGGTCAATGAACCCAACATCATGGGTGCGCCTTATTTGCATTTCCCGCTTCTTCATTCCGCATAATAGCGTACACAACCGGATAGTTAGGACAATATATATATTTATAGTGCGAGCAATGAACGAGATGGGGTAGAAATTAATAAATCACTTACGTAACATAGCAGCTGATGATAGATTTGTCGAGCTCGTGCAGATTGAACAGATTGGAACAATTCACTCCGATGAATTGTTATATAGTAATGTTTGAAGTGATGCTCAGGTCTAACTTCCGCATAAATATATTCTCCGGCGTTTTAAGTTTTATGTAACCCTTGTACCAATTTAGCGAGACCTTTCATTTGTCGAGGTAGATCCTCTTCTCCGCGCAGTGCTCGACGAGAGGACCATCCTTCACATATGAAAATACTACGTCCTTCATTGCCACGTCATCAAGGCCTAACGCTGCACGAAGAGTCGGACCTAAGTCTGCCGCTTGTTCTTTGGCTCTCGCTACGGTCAATCCCTCGTGCTGCCGCAGCTGCTATGACATCGGGGGCTTCGTCCTCCGGACCTGCGGCTTTCACTATGAGCGGGGGGATCGACTGTTTACTTTGTTCCCCGAGCTGGGCAACTTGTTTCCCCGACCGCGAGTGCTTGACTACGAAGTTCACGTTCATAGTCGTCAGGCAGATTCTTCGCGGCCTGGGACGGTGTGTTCAAAAATGACTTAGCCCAGCTCTTTTCCTTCTCAGAAAATACTTGTTTGGGCTCGGGCTCTCTTTTCTTCTTGCAGTCCGCCTGCCATTTCTCATGCTGAGCAGCCACGACCGCTGCATTTTGCTCCACACTAAGGTCATAAGGCCTCGGGGTGAGAGGCTTTAGTGATGGCTCTGGTATCTTTGTGGTTGCAGGTACATAAGGGTCCGGGTTAATAACCCAAGACTGCCTCTGCTTCTTCGCCGGAGGTGGATTGGGGGCGGCGTCCGATCACCCGCCGGACGAGGACCGGGGGCGGCGTCCCGCTACCCGCCGGAGGTGAATTGGGGGACGGCGTCGGCCGGCGTGAAGGAGGTGTAGGTGAACCACCACCACCGCCGCCGCCGCCACCACCACCGGAGGGGGTGGACTTGTTTGCCTTGGCGCCTCGCCCGGAAACTTGATAAACTTCTTCTGCCATAGAATGAATCGGCGCTTGACATCTCCAAGTCTTGTCGCCCCTTCGGTGTAGCAATGTCAATGTCCGGGTCCTCAAACCCTTGGACTATGTCCTCCACCGTGACACGAGCATAGCCATCTGGAATGGGGTTGTTGTGGTGGAGTGCTCCAGGTGGTAAAGCACTGCCGATGGCTACCTTCATGGACATGTTCCCGATAGGATAATACAGATGACATGCTTTCATCTCCTTTATATCGTCCACGGGGTAGCGAGGAGGCTCCGGTGCGGTAATTTCGACCACCAGAGGCTCCGGTGCAGTAATTTCGATCGTCGGTGCACCAGCCGGTGGGGCCTCCGTGGAAGCCACGCCGCTTCTTCTCTCGCTCCCGGCTTCCGAGATCCATTGGATGATCTTCATGCTGCGCCCGAGCTGCATCTCTTTCGGCTACTAGTACACTCACGGTTTTCTTCATCACATCCATTTCCGTTACCAAGTTCGCCACAACATCCGCATCCCGATCCATCTTTCTCTTACGGCTTCACGTAACCGTACGGGTCATCGTTACGGGGAACCCTACTTTCCACGGAATGTCCCCGGGCATGCCTCGTACACGTCCTCCGTGTTCGGGATTCCCGAGGGCTTTTGTCGTGGCGTCGTTCTCTCCGTTGAACTTGATCCTCCCTCTTGAGCATCCCTCATTGCCTCAATAAGCTTTTGGGTGGGTTTAATTATTTTGCCCTGATAAACACACTCCCCTGTCTCCGGGTTCAGCGATCCCCCATGCCCGTACCACCAGCTTTTGGCCCTTGGGTCCCATCCCTCCGTACCTGGACGTATTCCTCGCGCCCTCAGCTCGTTCTCCATCTTCTCCCACCTAGGCTGCCAAAAGCGATACCCTCCTGGCCCCATAATATGATTGTACTCCTTCTTGGCCGCATTCTTCTTATTTTTTTCGACATTTCAAGGAACTGCTCCGATTTCTTTTGCTTCACAAATTCTGGCCAATCATGTTGCAGTTTCTCATATTGTCCTTCGAAAACCGGAGTCTTGCCCTGCTTGACAAAGTCATGGCCTAGTTTTTGCTTGTATTTCCGGAATGCGTCGGCCATCTTAGAAAGAGCGAACTCGTTTGACTAGCTTGCACCTCTCCTTGTTTTCCTGAATCTTGTTACCCACCTCATCGTATCTGCGGTATTCCGGAGGTAGAACGAAATGTTCTATAAGCTTCTTGAAGCAATCTTTTTTTGTTCTCTTATCGACAAAAGTGAAACCGAGGCGTGCCTTCTTTGGCTCATTCCACTCCTGGACGGTGATCGAGACGTTGTCTCTAACAATGGCTCCGCATTGGCTGATAAACTTGGTGGCGTTCTTGCTGGGCTCCAGCGGCCTGCCGGTTGCTTCCTCGACAACCTCGATGGTGCATGTTTCGTTTGGTTTCATTGTCTTGGTTGCGCCACGCTTTGACGAAGACGTACTCGATTTTTTCGACGATCCGGCCGAGGGCTAAAATAAGAAAGAGAGTCGCGCGCGTTAGTACACACATATTTATTCAAATCAGTTAGTTTGTATCACCGGAGGCTCAATGTATATATATACCTCGGCGCCGGAGGTGGTTGCTACTTCCAATTCAAGATCGTCGTTTACCGACGTTTCTTCGGCATCATCTTGCCGACGGCGCCCTTCATCTTCACCGTCCGGGTTCGGATAAGAAGAGATATCATCTTCTTCTTGTCCGGTCGGCACATATGGAATATCGCCGTTTATGATGCCGAACATATGGTCTTCAGCGTCCGGATCATAGTTCTCCGTAATCGGGTCAGCTCTATCGTCCGCCATATGTCGATCCTGAAAACATGTAGTAAAAACTAAGTAATTGTGTATATGCCAGCATTATTATCACATCTCTTCTACATATAAAGAGAGAGGGCGACGAGGGAGGCGAGAGGGGGGACGCGCGCGTATTAGATGTGTATATGCGTGACCGAGAGACCGGTGGCGGTGGCGAAAGGGGCGGTGGCGGTGCCGCCGACACATAACCCTCACCGCCCCCTCTCGATCCCAAAATTTCTAAGTCAAGTCTAGAGTTCTTTTAAAAGTCATAATAATGTGTTAAGTTTTAATTTTATTAAGTCATAATAATATGTTAAGTTTTAATTTTATTAAGTCATAATAATATGTTAAGTTTTAATTTTATTAAGTCAAAATAATATGTTAAGTTTTAATTTTATTAAGTCATAATAATATGTTAAGTTTTAATTTTATTAAGTCAAAATAATATGTTAAGTTTTAATTTTATTAAGTCAAAATTTTAAGTCATATTAAGTCAAAATTTAAGTCATTTTAACTAAATTTTTTATTAAGTCATAATAATATGTTAAGTTTTAATTTTATTAAGTCAAAATAATATGTTAAGTTTTAATTTTATTAAGTCATAATAATATGTTAAGTTTTAATTTTATTAAGTCAAAATAATATGTTAAGTTTTAATTTTATTAAGTCAAAATTTTAAGTCATATTAAGTCAAAATTTAAGTCATTTTAACTAAAAAATTTATTAAGTCATAATATATGTTAAGTTTTAATTTTATTAAGTCATATTAAGTCAAAATTTAAGTCATTTTAAGTAAAAATTTTATTAAGTCATAATAATATGTTAAGTTTTAATTTTATTAAGTCAAAATTTTAAGTCATATTAAGTCAAAATTTAAGTCATATTAAGTCAAAATTTTATTAAGTCATAATAATATGTTAAGTTTTAATTTTATTAAGTCAAAATTTTAGTTAAGTTAATTTTATGTTAAGTAAAAAAAGAGAGAGATTTTTTATTAAGTTAATTTTATTAAGTCAATTTTTCGGTTAACTTTCCAAAAAAAAACCGGCGGCGCGCGTATGTACTGCATGCGCGCGCGCGTATGTGGCGGGCGGCCGGCCGGCCGCGCGCGCTCCCGGCCGGCGGCGCGTGCGCGGCGGCGCGCGGCGGTCGCTTTCTCTCCCTCCCTCTCTCTGGACGGCGTACGGCGGCGGTGGCGGCGCATATGCGCGGGAGAGCTAGTCGACACGCGGGCACACGTACGGCGGCGGCGTTGAAGCGGGGCGGCGGCGTCGAAGCGGGGCGGCGGCGTCAAAGGGCGGGGCGGCGGCGTCGCAGGGCGGGGCGGCGGTCGACGGCGTGGCGCGGCGGTCGATCGGGCAGGAGAGGTCGACGGTCGCGCGCGGCAGAGCTTCGATAGGGCGGAGAAGAAGAGTCCGGCGCGGCGGTTCGCGCCGCGCCTTTATATAGGAAGCGACTTTGGTCGCGGTTGGTGTGGCCAACCGCGACTAAAGGGTGACTTTAGTCGCGGTTGGCCACACCAACCGCGACCAAAGGCTTTTTTTCGCCCGAATTTCCTTTCCTCGTGGAAAAATCTTAGTCGCGGTTGGTGTGGCTAACCGCGACTAAAGGCATTTTTCAAAATTCTTTTCTTTATCAAAATGTTAAAAATACATATAATATATCAAAAAATTCAGAAAAAATAAACTAATTCATTTAAAAATCTGAAAAATACAAATAATATATCAAAAAATTCAGAAAAATAAAACTAATTCATTTAAAAATCTGAAAAATACAAATAATATATCAAAAAATTCAGAAAAATAAAACTAATTCATTTCTAAATCTGAAAAATACAAATCCAGTGTGCAGCCCAGCTTTTTCAGACCATCATCGCATCCGGGGTACAACGCCTTCCTGTGATCCTCTAACATGCGATCCAAATTCTCCCTCTCTTTTTCAGTTTCGCAGCGTCTCCGTGCATCAGCAATGGTCCGACCAAGATCATCAACGGGATCATCACGTGCCTCTTCTTGATCACCTTCCCCTTCACCTTCCCCACCTTCGAGCATCATCCATGAAAGTATCACCGAAATGATCAAGATAGCTCTCATCGATGTCATCCCCTTCTTCATCTTCTTCCATTATAACCCCTCTTTCTCCATGCTTGGTCCAACAATTATAGCTTGGCATGAAACCATGCCGAATCAGGTGCGAGTGAACTTCCCTTGAGGAAGAGTAACCCTTCCGATTCTTACGATCAACACATGGACGAGATAACAAAACCCCCCGCTTGTTCGCATTAGCCACTACGAGGAAATCTTTCAAACCCGTAGTGAATTCGCTGGAGAGTCGGCTAGCGTACATCCATTGCCGATTCATCCGCATTATTATAATACAAAATATATAAGTAACCATCATGCATTTGTTAAACTAAATACAAATTAAACAATGAACTACACACATATGCATATTTTATCAATGACACATATATATGAAAGGTTCAAGTTGTTGCTAACCGCGATCGAGGAGGAAAAAATAAATGAGGAAGCTCGATCAAGTGTGGCTCCGACACTTCATATCATGTTTGTTTCATGCTCTTGGGACATTTCATCAAACACCTTGTGTACATAAGAGGAGCCAAAAGCAAACCCTACACCCCCTTGTGAAGTTTGTGAAGAGAAGTGGCACCAAATGACTAAGTGCTGTGGGCTGAGTGGTATATATAGGGGAGGGGCTTTAGTCGCGGTTGGCCAGGCCAACCGCGACTAAAGGCCTTTGGGCCAGGCTCGAGGATATTTAGTCGCGGTTGGCCCGGCCAACCGCGACTAAAGCCCCCACGTGCACCGGCTGGCCACCGAGCGCCCTGGGCCCAGGCCTTTGGTCGCGGTTCGCCTCCCGAACCGCGACTAAAGGTACCATTAGTCGCGGTTCCTACAGCTTCGCGACTTATGGGGCTCACCGGAAGCCTGTTTTTCTACCAGTGATTGCTAGTATTCCTAAGAAAATTAAGAATATAAGGGGGGAGGCGTAGCTCCTTCTCAGTTCTCATCCCTTTGTCTATGTCCCTGCTAGGTGTTAACCTGTTAAAACAGGTTATTACAGCCAAGCCAGCAAAACCACAAACTCGCTTACGGGAAGTGACAAGTTTGTCATAATTAGTTCCAAAGAAAACAATCGATCATAGATAGGCATGTTAGATTGATTTCTTTCCCGTGTGGGCCCAACGGCCCACCGGGCCCCTGTGACTCGTGCTCCGATCGGGGCGCCCAACCCATTATGATTGGTGGGCCCCTGTCGCCAGCGCTATAAAAACAGGTGCGGGCCGGCTGCCATGCAGTACGAGGTTCACCGCTGTGCCGCACGCCCCACCGACACACCCACCGATTAGGGTTAGCGTTGTGCCGATGGGAAGCTCTGCCACCGCCGGCACTCCCTCGACCTCGCACCGTCTCCCTCGCCACCATGTCGACGTCCTCCGGTACCTCCTCAAAGGGTGAAGGTAACCCTTGATCTCTCTCCCTCTCACGGTACATGAACATATTCTTTACGGAGATAGAACTACCGACATTGATATACTTCTAGTTGATCTTAGAGATTTAACATTGGTATCAGAGCATATAGTTGTAGATCTAAATCGGTAGAAAAGATCATAGAAACCTAGATCGACTCGAGATCTCAACAGAAACCATAAACCCTAGATCGAAAAGCCACCGGCCGAGGCCTTCGGGCTCGCCGGCAGAGAAGCGCCGGCGCAAGGCCGTGTCGTTCATCGTGAAGAAGAATAGCACCCTGCGGGGCAAAGAATCTTACCGGACGTTGTTACTCTTACCGATGTTGCGCCCGCAGCTCATCGTCGCCGGCGAAGGGCACTGCCACTAAGCCGCTCGATGGAGGTGCGTTCACGCACGCGCCGGCGAGAGGGCTAGAGGGGCTCCGCTGCTTCTCTCCCCGTGGCCTTGGCTGTCAGGTTCTCGGTGTTGTAAGGAAAGGGCAACGGGAGGGGCGCGTCCCCGTCCACCTGCTGCGAGCGCGCGCGAGCGGCCGCCTCCCAGCCGCCAGAGAGAAAGAGGAGAGCTCATGGTGGGCTCGCCGTCGCCGGCGTGGCACCGGCGACGGGCGCGCATCGTTTTGCTCCGCTGCCGGAGGCATGCGGAAGAGACAGATGGGGAAAAGTGGGCTAGGGTTTTTTTGGGCTGACAGTTTTCGGGCTCTTATACCGGCCGAAAGAGACGCATGACCGTCGAATTCAATCCGACGGCCAGGATTCACGCGCGCGACGGCAACCGGCTCGGGCCGTTGACAGGCCACGGGCCACTATTTGGGCCACACTAACAGGCCGCAATGCGATGCACCGAGGAGCGCGCAGACAAAAAGCGCTCATGTGGTTTGTGGGTCATGGGAGCAAATTGGGCTCTGCACAGGTTTTTACTGTTTCATCCGTTTTATCATTTTCGAGAGGCATTTTAGGTCAGTTTTTAGGCCTAATTTTGTCTAGTTTTTTCTGAATAAATAGGACCATTGAAATATTTGTTCATGAATTAAAAAATGAAAGTTTATGCCTCTGAAAAGTTCAAAGTTAATAGTTTATTTATAGTTTATGCTGCAAATAGCTATAAAGTGCATTTAAATTTGAAAAATGCAAAAGTGACAATTAAAATTTTAAAGAGATGATTAAAGTGATTATTGTGATAATTATGGTTCTGTTATTTTTTGACCAACGTTATTAATGACATGATCATGATTTGTTGCAATAAGAAATGCATTTATCTCTATTTTTGCCCAACGGTGATATAGTTTTATTTGCATTACCAGTTGCATGTCTTAATTCGGACCAATGTTGGATTATGATATGCAATTGTACTGTTCTCACTCATCTGTGGTTTTCAGGAGGGTACTACTTGATGAACTGCATCAAGGATGTTCCCACCCTAAGAGGGGATAACTACACTAAGTGGAGGAAGAAGGTGGATTTCGCCTTCGTATGTGCTGAGGTGGACTGGGTGCTTGAAACACCGCAGCCCACAAAGCCTGCTGACCCTGTCAGAGATGACAAGGATGATGATGATGCATGGGAAAGAAAGAAAAAGGACCAGGCTCATGTGAAAATGGCCTACACCCTGATACGTCTCCAACGTATCTATAATTTCTGATGTTCCATGCTACTTTTATGACAATACCTACATGTTTTGTTCACACTTTATATCGTTTTGATGCATTTTCTAGAACTAACCTATTGACGAGATGCCGAAGTGCCAGTTCCTGTTTTCTGCTGTTTTTGGTTTCAGAAATCCTAGTAAGGAAATATTCTCGGAATTGGACGAAATCAACGCCCAGTATCTTATAATTCCACGAAGCTTCCAGAACACCAGAGAGGGGCCAGAGGAGAGGCCCAGGGCCACCACACATGGTGGCGGCGCGGCCCAAGGGGGGGGGGACGCGCCCCCCTGGTGTGTGGGTCCCCCAGACCCCTTCCGACTCCGACTCTTCGCCTATAAGATGCCTCGTGACCTAAATCTTCGACACGGAAAAGCCACGATACGAGAAAAGTTCCAGAGCCGCCGCCATCGCGAAGCCATGATTCGGGGGACAGAAGTCTCTGTTCCGGCACGCCGCCGTGACGGGGAATTGCCCCCGGAAGGCATCTCCATCGACACCACCGCCATCTCCATCAACGCTGCTGTCTCCCATGATGAGGAGGGAGTAATTCTCCCCCGAGGCTAAGGGTTCTACCGGTAGCTATGTGGTTAATCTCTCTCTCTATACCCCAATACAATGATCTCATGAATTGCTTTGCATGATTGGGATCCATATGATGAGCTTTGTATCGCTATTACTCTATGTGCTACTCATGTGATGTTATTAAAGTAGTCTATTCCTCCTTCATGGTGTAATGGTGACAGTGTGTGCATCGTGTAGTTCTTGGCGTAGGTTATGATCATAATCTCTTGTAGGTTATGGAGTTAATTATTACTATGATAGTATTGATGTGATCTATTCCCCCTTCATAGTGTAATGGTGACGAGTGTGTATGCTATGTTAGTACTCGGTTTAAATTGCAAAGATCTATTATGCTCTAAGGTTACTTAAATATGAATGCCGAATGTTGTGGCGCTTGTTAACTCCGGCTTGAGGGAGCTCTTGTAGCCCTACATAATGAATGGTGTTTGTTATCCAACAAAAGAGTGTATGTAGCACAAATGAGGAGAAGTTATTAATTTATTATGTGATCAATGTTGAGAGTGTCCACTAGTGAAAGTATGATCCCTAGGCCTTGTTTCCAAATACTGCAAACATCGCTTGTTTACTGTTTTACTGCATCTTTACTTCCTGCAATATTACCACCATCTATACCACCTCTGTTTTACTATCTCTTCGCCGAACTAGTGCGTCTATACATCTGACAAGTGTATTAGGTGTGTTGGGGACACAAGGGACTTCTTGTATCTTAATTGCAGGGTTGCTTGAGAGGACTATCTTTGACCTCTACCTCCCCGAGTTCGATAAACCTTGGGTGATTCACTTAAGGGAAACTTGCTGCTGTTCTACAAACCTCTGCTCTTGGAGGCCCAACACTGTCTACAGGAAAAGAAGCGTGAGTAGACATCACACCCTAGAGAACAGAAAGTGGTAGACAGCCAATAAGAAATGCATGGCATTTATAAAGAACACAATTGAGAACGCCATCGTGAGCTCAATTGCAGAGTGTGCTTTCGTTGGAGGTACTTGGAAAATATAAAAGTCAGTTCATTGTTTCTTCAAAGACATATGCAACCCAGTTGCTGAAGCGGCTGGTGAGAGAGAAGTACACTAGAGGTGCACATTGGCATCAAGGAGCACATCCTCAGGAGTCAGGATGAGCAATCTGGCTGCAAAGTTGAAGCCCATGGATGATGACCTGGAGCTGAAGCCTGCACTTATGGTTCACTAGGTCATGGCTTCATTGCCAGCACAGTTTGACAACTTTGTTGTCAATTACAACATGAATCCTGAAAAATAGGACATAGAAAAGACTATAGCCATGTGTGTGCAAGAGGAGGATAGACTCAAGCACAGAATGGAGGTTCTCTAAATTATGTGAAGAGCAACAAGAAAAGGACCTTCACACAAAGCAACAATGGCTCTCCTTCCAAGCCATATGCAATGCAGCATCATCAGCAGTACCAGCACAGGCCAATCCTAGTGAACAAAGATCAGTGTCTTCACTGCAAGAAGACTCGACACTACAAGAAAGACTGTCCTGATTGGCTGAAAGAACTAATGGCAAAGAGAGGTAACAATTTAGTTTTCTTTGTAAATGAATTCCTGTATACACGCTTTCAAAATCTACTTGGTGGATTGACTCAGGTGCAATCGGTCATGTTGCAAATTCTTTACGGGGATTCCATTCGACGCGAACTACGAAAAGAAGCGAAAGATGCATTGAAGTCGCGAATGGACTTCAGCGGAAGTTGAGGCTGTTGGCACCATCTTTTTGGAGTTAGCTGATGGCTTATCTATTCCGCTTAAAATGTTTTATTTGTTCTTTTTTACACGTAAATTTGATTATTGTATCACGTTTGGATAAAGACAGTTATCAGTGTTATTTTGGACATGGCAAGTATGCCATATGGTGTAATAATACTTATGTGGGGGTTGATTTACTCTATGATGAGCTTTATTTATTGTCCTTGCGTGAAAAAGTATTGTCTGTGTGTAAAGTGAATGAGCAAGTATCCGCGTCGGAAAAGAACAAAAGAAAAGGAAAAGAACTAATGAATCATCGAAATTATGGCATTGTCGCTTAGGCCATATTTTGAAGGGGAGAATAGAAAGACTTGTTAAAAATGATATTCTTCCTCCATTAGAATTCTCAGACATAGAACAATGCATCGATTGTATTAAAGTAAAATTTGTAAAGAAAATTAAAAAAAGGGTGCAAATCGAAGCACCACAACACTGGAAATAATTTACAACGATAAATGTGAACCATTTCATGTGAAAAGTGTGGATGTATATGATTCGTTCATAACATCCACGGATGATTACTCCCGATATGGTTATATTTATCCAATCAAAGAAAGAACGAGTGTTGGATAAATTTAAAATATTCAAAGATGAAGTTAAAAAATCAGCATGATAAAATAATAAAGATAGTGAGATCTGATCGTGGTGGAGAGTACTACGATCGACATACTCCATATGGCCAAGTCCCTGGACCTTTTGCATGGTTCTTACAGGAGACAAGAATAGTTGCCCAGTATTCTATGTCGGGCGAACCTCAACGGAATGGGGTAGTCTGTAGGGTGCAATCGTACCCTTATGGATATGGTGCGTAGTATGCTAAGCTATTCCACCCTACCATTGGGATTGTGTGGATTGAGGCGTTAAAAGCCGTTATTCACATTCTAAACAAAGTACCAAGCAAATCGGTGCCCAAAACACCGTATAAGCTATGGACAGGGAGAGTGCCTTCTCTAAACCACTCGAAAGTGTCGGGGGCCTGCTGAGGCCAAAGTATCCAAATATCCCAAAGTTAGATACCAAAACAGTCAGCTGCCATTTTATTGGCTATCCTGAAAACTCAAAAGGTTGTCGTTTCTACTGTCTAGATAAATACACAGTTTGTGGAAACAAGACATGTTGTCTTCTTAGAGGATGAAATGATGAGGGGGAGCATGGTAGCTCGGAAAATTGATCTTGAGGAGAAGGGGGTGCATGCACCTAATCCGATGACTCAGGAGCCATTTTTTGTGCTACCATGTGCACTCGCACCGATAATCCCTACCATTGTAGTGCAACCGCTCGTTGTGACTTCACCCATGACAACAATGAGTGAAAGTTTGGAACCTGTTCATTAGAAGCCGAATAAACCATTTGTTGAGCATGAAAGGGAGCAAAAACATGACACCTCCGAAGCTGAGCCACAAGTTGAGGAACGGAATGCTCCGGAGAATGAGGCCCCCTAGAAGGTCTAAAAGAGCTAGAAAATCAGCCATTTCAACCGATTACAAAGTTTACAACACGTAAACAATTCATATGGAAGGTGATCCCACTTCATATGAAGAAGCCATAAGAAGCCCGCATTCATCATAGTCGGTGGAGGCCATGGAAGAAAAAATGTGATCGATGAGTGCCAACAATGTTTGGGACTTAGAAAATATTTCTAAAAGACCCAAAACAGTGGGTTGCAAGTGGGTCTACAAAATAAAATATGACTCCAATGGGAATGTAGAAAAGTATAAAGCATGACTTGTGGCAAAAGGATTTACGCAAAGAGAAGGGATAGATTACAATGAGACATTTTCTTCAGTCTCATGTAAGGATTCCTTTAAAACCATAATGGCATTAGTTGCACTTTTTGATTTAGAGTTGCATCAAATGGATGTAAAGACGACATTTCTAAATGGGGATTTAGAAGAAAATGTCTACATGAAACAACCCAAGGGTTTTATCATGGAGGGAAAAGAAGATATGGGATGCCGCCTAAAGATATCCATTTATGGATTAAAGCAAGTCTCCAGACAGTGGTATCTAAAGTTTAATGATACAATTAAAAGATTTGGATTTAAAGAAAATATTGAGAACAACTACTTTTATGTAAAGTGGGAAATATATATTCATAATCTTGTATGTGGATGATATTCTGCTTGCCAGCAGTGATGTTAGTCTACTGCAAGGGACAAAGAAGTTCTTTTCCTCAAATTTTGATATGAAAGATCGTGGTGAAGCATCATATGTTTTGGGCATAGAAATTCACCGAGATAGGAAAAATGAAATATTATCAATATCGCAAAAGGCTTATTTAGAAAAGATTCTAACTAAGTATAATATGCATAAGTGTAGTGCCACACCTGCCCTATAGTCAAGGGCGACAGTTTTGGGAAACATCAAAATCCACAGAATCAATACGAGCTCGATCAAATAAAAGCGTTTCCATATGCTTCGGCCATTGGAAGTCTACAGTATGCAAGAGTGTGCACACGTCCTGACTTAGCCTTTATCACTAGAGTACTCGGTAGATATCAAGAAAATCTAGGAATAGAACATTGGAAAATGGTAAAGAAGGCATTGCGTCATGTGAAAGACACAAAGAACTACATGCTAACATACATAAAATCTGATTCCCTATAAATAAGAGGGTATTTAGATGCAGATTTTGCGGGAGATAAAGGTGATAGAAAATCCATATCTGGATATGTATTCACTCTCGTAGGGAGAGCTATTTCGTGGAGAAGCTCCAAACAGACAATAGTTGCATCATCCATGATGAATGCAGAATTTATAGCATGTTACGAAGCCACGGGCGGACATTATGGTTAAAGATATTTATATCCAACTTGAAAATGGTAGATTGTCTTGACAAACCACTAAAGATGTACTGCGACAATCAGCCCGTAATATTTTATGCTTACAAAAAAAATTCAAGTGCCGCTACGAAACCGATTGAGGTAAAGTATTATGTTGTGAAACACAAGGTCCAAGATCAAACTATAAGTCTCGAGCATATAAGGAAAAAAGATATGCTTGCGGATCCGCTAACGAAAGGCTTACCACCAAGTTTGTTCAAGGAACACGTAGCCGCATGGGTTTAAGGGAATATCTTACCTATCCCGGAACATAAGAGGCCCGAAAGTAAAAGAATTTGTTTCAAAACGTAGAAGTGTATTATGGTTGTCTCGGTTCTATCGGCAATAGAGCTGTGAGGCCCTAGGGACTGATCCAAAATGAAACGAATAAAATGAAAGTATAAAGTTAAAAGTAAAGTTGAGATCAAGGGGGAAAATGTTAGGTTGATCTCCTTCCCGAGTGGGCCCAACGGCCCACCGGGCCCCTTGTGACTTGCGCCCTGATTGGGGGCGCCCAACCCATTATGGTTGGTGGGCCCTGTCGCCAGCGCTATAAAGACAGGTGGGGCTTGCGGCGTGCAGTACGAGGTTCACCGTTGTGCCGCATGTCCCACCGATACTCCCACCGATTAGGCGTTGTGCCGATGGGAAGCTCTGTCACCGCTGCCACTCCCTCGACCTCGCACCGTCTCCCTCGCCACCTTGTCGACGTCCTCCGGCACCTCCTCAATGGGGGAAGGTAACCCTCGATCTCTCTCCCTCTGACAAGACATGAACATATTCTTTACAGAGATAGAACTACCGACATTGATCTACTTCTAGTTGATCTTAGAGATTTAACAAGGCACACATCATGTACCGGTGAAATAGATATAAAGTTTAGCAGGATGATAATTTCCATAAACCATCTAGGTCAATTAGTGAAATTTGAATGCAGGTACCCTTGGATGGTAGTCGGTCTCTCCATATTTCAGTAGTATTTAGAACAATGTTTTGTTGATGACTTGAGTCAGAGATGTAGGCATATTTTTGCATACCCGCTACCACATGGTTGATGCTGACCCATAGAAATGTACTTCGCATTATGTGGAGCAGGAGAATGCTGAAGATGACCCCTAACCTTCCACGTCATAAGATGATATACTTGAGGAGAGGACCAGACGATAAATTAATGTGTCTTTGATTTAAACTCGAGACACACTTCTGAAGTCTTCGTAGTGCTACTCAAGTTGTATTGGATGTGTCTTGTACAAAAAAGCTTTTGGTTTTTTCATGGTAACTATAAATTTTGTTAAGAAGCACTACCTAAATTGCGCTCGGAACAAAGTACACTCGGCATATATGTCGATTCTGTAGCAGGAGGGAAGTACAAACCATATATCCAAACGGCCTGCACACTAGGGCTCCTTTGATTTAAAGGATAGGAAAAGCATAGGAATAGGAAAGGTATAGGATTGGAATGGCATGTCTACTTAAAACCTATAGGAAGATGAAGTTTGTTTGATTGTAGCAAAGGAATTTTTCCATGAGGTATGAGCTAATGCTTTTTTCCTATAGGAATTACACTACAAGATTCCTATAGGAATTTTTCCTATAGGATATGTTCCTATGAATCAAACAACATGTATAGGTATTTTTCCTATAGGAACCAAATCCTACACAATTCCTATGCAAATCCTTTGAATCAAAGGAGCCCTAGCTATGTAGGCCTAAGGATTGAGATGGACCTTTACAGAAAGTTAGATTACAGGCCCCGAAAGGACGAGGAATCGTATATTCGTATCAAGCATTTTTAAGTTTCAACTTGGTGCCAAGAGTGGCAAGAATTCAGTCGTCCGATCGCAACCCAAACTCTCTGGCGGCAGCACTTCAGCCGTCCGATCGGAAACCAGTGCGGAGCATCAGGTTCCACGATGTCACATCTCAGCACTTTCAGGTTCTGATTAGTCTAGGACGGCGTAAAGGCAGTCGTCGTATCTTTCGAATAGTAGTCAACATTGAAAATGCACGGGGACATCAATTTGAAGCTATAGCTAGGCCCTATAAATAGCAGTACAGCGCTGCAGATACCGTATACCAACAAGCTTTTACGTACGGCTAAAACCTAAGTAATTAAGCTCGAGTAACAGGCGCAGCCGGAGGTGAGCATGTCGAGGGATCCGCTGATCGTCGGGGGGATCGTGGGCGACATCGTCGACTACTTCGACATGTCAGCGCGGCTGAGGGTGTTGTACAGCAACCGCGAGATCACCAATGGGTCCGAACTGAGGCCGTCGCAGGTGGCGAACCAGCCGACGGTGCAAATCACTGGACGACCTGGATCACTCTACACGCTTGTGAGTGGTCACTCATCCAGTACATTACTAACTAATACTAGTAAAATGCAAACATAGTATGCAGTGTACGTACGTACGCATAGCGATCGAGCTGTTCATACTCATATACCTGCGCATATTACTATGATCTTCATTCTGTTACAGATGCATGCGGTTTGCCTATGCATAATTAAGAGGTCTCATGTATGTTTTAGCCGTCGATTGGGGCTTTGAGATTCTTGCGTATGTGTATGTATCGTCAGGTTTTATTTAAATTCCTAGAAAGTGCAGGCGGTAAGTGCAAAGAAACACAATTAATGAAATCGAATGATCCTATGCGCGCACGGAACAAAGCCATTTCTCAAGCATTCATAATCTTTGCAATGTTTTATTTTCTACCCAGGTGATGGTAGACCCTGATGTACCTACCCCAAGCGACCCCTCCCAAAGGGAGTACCTCCATTGGTATGTTGCACGCCATGTTTTGTTTCTCGTGAATGCATGCACATTGTGGGCTAGTCATTTCAGACAGAAAATAATAGTTCATCAATTTATGTATACTACCTCTGTTCCGTAAAAGAAGACGTATTAAATTTACGGAGCTGAGGGAGTACATACCAGTCGATTAAGCTAATTGCTTCACTTCCAACTTTTTTGCATACATATCATAGGTTTGTCACAGACATACCAGAAGGACGTGATGTGAGCCGTGGTAAGAAATTTCTTGCAGAGAATTACATGTGTATCATGTCAATCATCCCCTCCAACTGTTCCTAACTATTAACTGAACTGTTTTGTGTTCAGGAACTGAGGTCGTGGCATATGAGAGGCCGCAGCCCACGGCGGGGATCCACCGTGTAGCATTCGTGGCGTTTCGACAGTCGGTGCAGCAGGCGATATATGCACCAGGGTGGCGCTCCAACTTCATCACGCGGGACTTGGCGGAGTGTTACAACCTCGGCGTTCCGGTTGCTGCCGCCTATTTCTACTGCCAGAGGGAGGCGACCTGCGGTGGCCGTAGGTACCGGTGAAGATAAGCTGTATCTACGTGTATGTGCCTGAAGATCGACGCAAGATCGCTTCATCCAGATGCGTTACAGGAAACAAATTAATAGTATCTAAATAATCGCGTGTGTAGGCTAGCTAACTAGCTGCTTCCAAAGGTACAATACATAAATTTGTAGGCCGTCTTGATAGGCCCTTCATGTGCCCCAATGTACTATGCACCCTCTTGGTGTATCCCCTAAACACTCATCAATAATCCTATATACCTATTGTTGTTGGCAAAAAATCCAATAAGGCTGTTGTTCCTTCGCAGCACTCCGGCACACCCTGGTTTGGTGGATGGTTTTTCGTTCTTGAACAAAGTTTTTAACTAAGTAGTGCCGTGCGTCTTTCTTGTTAGTATAGCATCGAATATTCCATTCAAATGGACGTGTAATTTTGAGAATGGGTATTCAAAGTAAAAAATATCCTCATCATGAGGGTTCACAAACTATTCATACAAAACACAAAGCACTAGTAGAAAAACGCTCATCTGTACCGGTCCCATAGGGGCATTAGTACCGGTTGAGCAACCGGTACTAATTATCCGGCACTAAAGGCCCCCTCTTCGTACCGGTTGCTTACGAACCGGTACTAAAGGTGCCTCCACGTGGGCACGGAGGAACCCGTGGGGCTGGAGACCTTTGGTACTGTTACGAACCGGTATTAAAGCCTATTTCGTTTAATTTTTTTTTCCATTTTTTCTAATTATTTTTCACACCCTTTTTTTCACGGCCTCTTTTTTTTATTTTTTCAGAATTACTAGTATTTCCGTTAGTCTCTAACTACACTTAATCTCTAGTCAAATTACTTACCTGTAGTCAAACTTCCCGGTCTGGTCACCCATCCTCACACTACTCCCGCACTAGCACGCTTAACTTCCAAGTTCCATCCCGTTCCACTTCCAAGTGCTTACGCGCATGTATGTGATAATAGTATCATATCAATCCTATTAACATGTTGGTCGATGTCACACTTTTTATCGTTTGAATTTCAAATAATTGTTTTAATAAATAAAAGTAATGATGTAATAATAATGTTGAATAAATAAATAAATTAACTTTTTTAATTTTTATTATTTTTAATTATTTTTAAAAAATTTAATATTGTTTGCAAAACCTAAAACTTGAAAAATTGAAAATCTTATAATTTGATAAAAGTAATAGTAATATGTTAGGACTCAAAAAATCTTACAATTAATATTTTAATTTAAAAAAAATAAAAATATATAAAATTTTAAATTTCTGGAAAAAAACTAAAATCTTCCTGCTTTCATATTTTCATTTGGAATTTTGAGAATCTAAAAATTGGCTAACCGGGTAAACCCTGGTGAATTCGGATGTAACTTTTTCCCAGGATTTTTTTGATATATTATACGTATTTTTTCGACGTCGTATGCAAAAGTTATTGCGGTTTTACTATTTTTCAAAACTTTTTTGCAAAAAAAGTGAAAATTCGAATTTCTTAATTTTTCCTAATAGTAGGTTGCATAACATAGAAGAATGTGAAAACATTTTATTTTTTGAATTTTCTATCATTTTCTTTTCTATTTTACAAGTGTCAAAAAAGGCGATCCACTGGGGTGGGGGTGGAGCTGCGTGGGGAGCAGGAAAATCCTTAGTACCGGTTCGTGACACGAACCAGTACTAAAGGTCTACTCTTAGTACCGAGTTCGTGTCACGAACCGGTACTAAAGGTTTTTCAACTGACGCAAACCTTTAGTACCGGTTCGTGTCACGAACCAGATTAGAAGTCCTTACGAACCGGTACTAAAGGTCTGAGCAGTGCAACCGGTACTAATACACCCTTTAGTACCGGTTCGTAAGGGAACCGGTATTTATGGCTTAGATGGATGAGAGGTTTTCTACTAGTGAAGGTTCATTAGTTTCTCACAAAATGGCATAATGTTGATCTATAGATAAATTAGAAACAATAGGAAAAAAACCAAAACATCACTTTGTGGTGGCATCGTCAATCAATAAACCAATTTGTTCACCAATCAGTAAATTAATAGTTAATAAACTTGCTAACATATATTGGTGACTTACCGGCATCGAGATTGGAAGAAATTTGGAAATAAGGCAACGATCCCGGCCTTGTGAAGAAATTAGGCAAGACTTGCCCGTTACCTGGCCGTGTACTATGGAGACTTGAATATTATTTTTTGAGAAAACCTGGTAGGATTTTAACGATAAATCATAACAATTATAGAGATGTCGATGGATGGGGTTCGACGTGACTCCGACGTTCAAGGTAGATATGTTGAGTACCGAATTTGCCAAGCCATGCAAATATTGGAGGTCTTCAGCCTAACTGGGCCATTTCATTGATAAGCCTAACTAAGTGGGAAGAGTTTGACGTGGAGATTTGGCATCATGACATAGGGTCTGACATGAGGGTTTGTTAGTGGGTGTTGGGGGGGGTGGGGGTAGTGGGGACTTGGGAGTGGGAAGTGGTGCAAGGATTTGTTGTTAGAAAATGGGGAAGGGGTTAGGATTTTAATGGGTGGCGATCTCTCAAAGGGCCCATAGTTGGTCAATCCGGTGATCGTTGTTGGTACCAGTGGCGGACCTAAGATTTTCATTAAGTCTAGGAATACTTTAAGCCCGACCAAATTTTCATCAAAATATTCATTAAATAGGCCGCATCGTCGGCCGAAGCCCGGGAGCGTGCCCGGCTTTTGGACGGTTGGGTCCGCCTATGGTTGGTAGGACATACCTATCGGCTTGGGAACGAGCATAGTTATTCTCAAACTAGATTTTAAGAAGGCTTTTGACAAGGTTGAGCATGACTTCATTTTACAAGTCCTTCAAGCAAAGGGTTTTGGAATCAAGTGGCGTAATTGGATCGAATGGAGTTCCTGGTTCCATGTTTCGTTGCAGAAGGGAGTTAGACAAGGGGCCCCCGTCCCCTCTCGCTCTTTGTTTTGGTCGCTGATTTTCTCGAAACAATAGTAAATGATTCCATGGTCTATGGGCATCTTACTGTGCCTTTGCCTCTCACCTCGCACTCCCCGATTTTCCCATAACACAATATGCGGATGACACTCTTGTTATTCTACCTCGCTGATGTAGATCAATTGCTTCACCTCAAGTCACTTCTCCTCAACTTTAGTGTCTGCTACCTGGATTGAAGGTTAACTATGGGAAATCAAATTTGATCGTTGGGAGGAGTTTCGCAGTTGCTCTTGGGCACACTAAATTGTCAACAAGGAAGTATTCATTTTACTTATCTAGGTCTTCCCTTGAGAACTACGAATCCTAGAAAGGAGTTCTTCATGCCACTTCTGCTCTCTGCTTAGAGAAGATTATCTTCCATGCTCTGTATACCTCAATTATGGGGACAGGCTCAGGATTATTAATTCGGTTCTCTCCTCATTGTCCACCTTCTATTTGAGCATTTCGAAAGTTTATGTCTAGGTGCTCAATGAGTTTGACAAATATAGAAAACATTGTCTTTAGAGAAAAAGGGATATGGAGGAGAATAGTGTTCCTCTGGTGGCCTGGGAATTAGTCTGTCGTCCTAAGATACAAGGGAGACTTGGCATCATTAATTTGGCAGAGCAAAATACGTGTATATCGATGAAACATTTGCACAAACTTTTTAACCATGCAAATTTTCCCTAGGGGGCATTTGGCTTGGGAGACATACTACTCCATAGCTCTACCACGTTCCAATACAAGAGATATGTCTTTTTGGTGGAGGAATTGCCTAAAATATAATGTCTGCCAATGTCTAAATCATTTGCCCAATGCTCAGTTGCCTCCGGAATGCGAGAGCATCTACTACATCCGCCGCATACTGGAATGCGAAGAGGACGTCATCATCAACACCATGCGTGTCCCCGAGTACGGAGGTGCTGCCTGCTTGTAGCACCAGAAGGATCTTCATCAAGATTTTGAGATCGACAAGTGAATGAATACATCATTCACGAAATGTGATCTTGTTAATGCTATCGGTAGTAGCGCGGCTCGTTTCCGCGGGGGCCGACCTCCGGCAGGGGCCGCCGGCGCGCACGCAACGGGCAGCGCGGCCGGTATCCGCGGCGGCGGCTCCATCCTGGCAGGCTCCTCCGACGACCTCGCCGAGAACACGTCTCGGCCCGCCCGCTTCGGCGAGGTGCCTCTCCCGATCGTGTTTACTTGTTTCGATTTGATTGTAGCTAGGTGTCGATTACGATTTGAGATCCACCACCTAACACCTGCCCCATACGTTCTCTCATCTTTGTTTGTCCAGCTTCTGTTTTATTTTATGCCTGCAGAATGTTTGATGGAAAACCAAGCAGGCTGCAAGGGGAAATCAATGTATCTAAAGGTATAATTGGTGCCACCCCATGGAGCACTTTGGGGCTATCCACGGCATGCCATCCGTCGCAGAAGGGCTGGGCGGTGGCTGTGCTCGGTCTACACATGTTGGTCCACGTGGCGTCATCTGGTTGGATCAAGTGAGAGGAAAAGGTAAGACAAAAACAGCTACCGTCCCAAACCCTACCCAATCCCCGCAGCCGAGCAATTCCCCAATCCCACCTCTCTCCTCCCGCCCCTCCCTCTCCCTTGTCTCCTCCGGCGGCCGCCAGGATCCCCTCCTCCACCCCATTGTCTATGCCTCTAGGGGCCTCGCCTCGCTCACAGGCTACCCACGCTGCGGGCGCCACCGTCGACCGTGTCCGCGAGGCCGTGCTTGGCCAGCGCGCCCACCAGGTGCCCATCCTGGGTGCTCCATGGGAGAAAAAGAGAGGCCGTGCTTGGCCTCTGCTGCTGCCGCCTCGCCCCCTCCGCCGCATCTCTCGTCGCCGCCACCAACCTGGGTCGGCCTACCCGGTGCCTTGCCCTTGCCCTTTCCCGGTTTTCGGCTTCCTCTCGCAGCAGTAGTGATGGCCTCGGTCTGCTACAAGGACGCGTTTGGCGCAGCCACCAGCGCTCTCGTGGCCATGGCGCCTGCGAGGATTACGACGGAGGGAGCCCGCGTAAGAGGTTGTGTTGCGGCAGGACTCGCTGGTGCCGGATCTTAGGGGAGCAGGATGAGGGAGGCCGCGGCAGGGCGACAACTGTGGCGAGAGGAGGACGAGTGGCCGAGCTTGGCAGGGGCTACTCAGCAACGCGTACGGCCGCTGCAGTGAGGTATGTGCCTGTTACGCCCAGACCGTGCCTCTGTGCAACAAAAAATAGGCACCTGGATGTGCCCGCTTCACCTTTCTCTCCTCATGCCAAGAAGAAAGAGCACTCTGTACAATCTAGCTCCTACAGTAGTTTGATGATTATCATGCCCTGCTATAGTATGCCAGCTTAAGCCATTATCCAGAATATTTTGTATGTTTGTCTAAATAACAAAGAGATATTTTACACCTCAACTTGTAGGAGATCAGATGTTTTCTGATTTGCATTGAAGATGAGCCAAAACTGATTGCTATCTTCACCATGTAGGTTCCTGAGAATTCGAGGACTCAATGTATTTAAGGCAAAACAGATGTTCTTGAACATGCTGAAATAGCGTCAATATTGTGTTTGTTAATGCCATTTCAAAGGTATGCCATGGTTATTGCTTGTAAATATTGTTGTGGCTGTGGGTACAACTTTGATTAAGCAAACATCGAACATATCTTTATCCACGTGTTGGTTTCTTATATAGTTCATCTAGGATAAATTCTTTATTGATGAATCTATGATATGATTCAACTTGTTTTCTACGTTACCCCCTTTTTTCACAACTACTACAGGTTGAGTGAAGGCCTGGCGCAGGTCCCCGGAATGACAGTGATGATCCAGAGCATCCGTTAGAGCTGTGACGTGAGGCTACCATAGGCACCAGCAAGGTAATACTCTAAATTTTCCTTTTGGATATTCCTATTTGTACTCAGTTATCTTTAACAGTTAATGGTGGATTAAAAACATCTATGTGCAGATTATACCTACCTAATTTTATGTGCAAGCAACGCCATCGGCAGGGGTCTCGCGCTCTCACGCTGTCATTTGTGAGTATTGTTTCAGTCAGTATGTTTCAGTGGTTATCACTTTCAGCCTCGTTAGTTTTTGTGTGTTCTGCTCTTGGATATGTAAAATAAAAACCCTTTGCAGTAGATGGGAAGTAGATAACTTCAGAGGAGCAGCGATGGTAAAGAAACTGTAGAATATGAAGATACTACCGATTTTTCTCCTTTTGTTTCAGATTCGATTGAACTGCATCTAGGCTTCTATTTATGTTTTCCTGTTCTCTCGCAGAATACGTTATGTCTCCATGTGTTACTGCAAATCAGGTATTTTCCTTTCTTTCTTTTACTGCATCTCTAGGCTCACAGTTCTATTTTTACCTTTCTCTCTGGTAAGTGGTAGTGATTTTAGTAGAAAATAATATGTTGAACATGAAATATTGTGCTTTCAGTTAAAGAACTAATATAGAAGATTATAGATATATTAGTTAATCCCCTACTAGTTTCTTGGATTGACGAATCATCCAGGCATCATGCTAGATGGTAAAACAAAAGGATTTTTACATGCATGTTCATCTGATCTGCCTTGAAGTGATTATTTCGCACCTTGTTTTATCTCATGACCAATTCTATTCTATTTACTATGTTACATCAAAGTTGATCCTTCTGTTTAATTCCATCGACCATCTCTGTTTAATCCCTCAATAGGTCAAGCTATGCAAACTAGCCAGTACCTTCTCAGTTGGCAAGTTTCAAAAGGTAGGATGCTATGGGAAATTGAGGTGTGTGCCCAGATAAAACATAATGTGTGGGGTTTGCTACCATGTTGTATAGATTTGGTCCGACTGTCTGGTCTCTTTGACTGCATTAAAGTTTAATTGTGACATTGCAGATTCGCTAACCTATTATATTGATGATTTTATTTGCTATTGAAATCTCAAAATTTTATATGGAAAGTTTGATAAGTGAAACAAATATAATACAAGCCTTGATCTCCACAAATTTCATGATATTTGCATGTGTCTTCTGTCTTGGCATGTTATTTACTTTATTTTTACTCGAAATCTCTACCTGTGTGCAATGCTAAAATATTTTAGCAACTATAACGTGTTTTAGGATTTGCTAAATAGTTATGCTACATGTGTGCACATAGGCTGTTTGTGCAAAGGCCCGGATAAATACTACTCCGAGAAGATGATTTGTTTGTGCATTTATTTTGCTTGATAGGGTATGTTTTTCATTATGGATCTTTACAAAAGTCTTATGACTGTAAATGAAATGAAATAGAGATGGATGCCGCCGCCATCATGAGATCGGCGTTTGGGGCTACCTCAACAGCGTTGTTGATCTGCAGGTTCGTCTCCCTCTCTGTTTTCATGTGTGTGTGTGTGTGTGTGCATGTGTGTTGGCTGACGATCCCCTTCTTCCTTCAGCAGCTCAGAAAGTACTATGACCATGTTAGTGGGGATAAAATGCTAGAGTGACAACGCTGATGCAGCCTCAGACCACCACAAAAGATATAGGTACCATGTGCTAGACCTATTTCTTGAATTTTGCTTAAAAATTGTGTGACCTGTGATGGTTGTGATTTGTCCATGCTTGCTTTGTACTACAGATTCATGGTAAAAAGTTGTACATGCACAAATATATACGCCTACCCATTATAAACTGAACTTGGCACATGATAACTTGTCATCACACAAAAATTTCTCCTTTATCAAAGGTCTGTGGTAATATTTTAAATGTAACCGACTTACTGTTGAGTTCATATATTTAAAAAACTGCCGAATGCTAATTTTTTCAACTAAATAGGAAGTTGCAAAGATGATACGAAGACCATCCTGACGGTTAACAGTGTGAAATGTTTCTTATGCTGGTATTTGTTTGCATGTGCTATCCATTATTCCCTTTTCATATTTCTTTTATAAGATAGGTTCCCACTTCCTATCCTTGCCATATATACATGTCATATAGATATACATCTGCCAATGCTTTATATCTACTACTATGTTTTTTGTATATGATCTGTAGCTCTTGGTTAATATTTTATTAACTTATCTATGTATTTGGTTTCCCTTTTTGTTAATTGTCTGTGTATTTGGTTTGCATTAGTTCCCCTTCAAACTTTGTGTTTTCGTGACATTCTGCAACTTATAATATGCACTCTTTATTAAGTGTCCATGGTATCTTGCATATGCAATTGAGCTTGTGATGTTCCTTTGCTTTGTGTATCCTCGTATTTGTGAAATTTGGTTGTGATGGTGTTACATTATTGGTAGGATGATGAAGATTGTGAGGAGAGACCGAGACAGAGGAGAGTTGGGTAGAGGAAGGGCGGGGGATGAAATGCCACGATCTATAAGGTAATGATTTTTGTACAATTGGAAATTTTATATGTGATCTACTGATCTCCCTGTCATGCTAAAGGTCCATTTAAATTTCTCATGTAGTTTAGTATGTGCTTGAGGTTTCACTGATGTCAGCTAACTAATGCAATTATGTTGTGTTGATGATTATTACCGTACCTGTTAGAGATCTCATATTTGTTCTTTATGCAGTCTATGCTTTCAGGTTTCTGATGCAGTCTATGGTTTCTGGTTTCCTATTATAGCTCGGAATTGATAGTCATCTGCTGCTTCACAGGTTGAGCTATGAATTCCATCATTACAGGTTAATACCCATGGATTTCTGAATACTTTTCCAACGAATTTCCAAATACATTCGAATACTTTTTCGTTGAATAGTTCTTTTGTATTGTTCTATGGTTCTAACACATACTAATATTTGGAGGGCATTAACTACATCATTCTCTTTTAAAATGCTTAGCTGGGTTGAGAATTAAGTTAGATATTATTTGTGGATGTTACCCATGGATTTCTGAATACTTTTCCAATGAATTTCCAAATACATTCGAATACTTTTCCGTTGAATAGTTCTTTTGTATTGTTCTATGGTTCTAACACATACTAATATTTGGAGGGCATTAACTACATCATTCTCTTTTAAAATGCTTAGCTGGGTTGAGAATTAAGTTAGATATTATTTGTGGATGTTTGGAGCTGGCATACAAGGTTCTTTCTTATCTAATCCTCTAACCTTTATCTTCAAGCAGATATCTACTACTTCGTTGCTGGGGTTACCAGAGATGCCCGAATGCATATTTCACAAGAAACGCTGAAATAATCTTGCAGCATCTATGGCAGTTCTTCCTATGCATATGTGTGTTTGTAGCGCACATGCATGTTAGATTTTTTAGTTGCTGCTGGCTGGTGGCGAGCAGTTCCAAGGTGCGCGTGAGCTCCTGTAGTCCCTCTTCTTTTATTGATGTCACCTGGTGAGATTTCTTGGACTCCACTTTGTGACGTAGGTTTTCTCTGTGTATATGATGCATTTGTGGCTTAGGATAAAAAATCCTGATATTTTTTCAGAAATGGGTAATTCTCATCTGGGCATGGATTTAGGGTGTGCCATTTTGCATCCAAACAAACCACTCAGTTCACACATCTTAAATATACAAGCTTAGAAGTCTGGTTCTGTAATGAGCCAGACAAATAAACATATTATTTGTTAGCTGAAGAAATGAACATATGTTATAAATTTAAAGGCTTCATGTTTTCTTCTCGTGGCAGTGCTTACGAAATGTGTGCGAGAATAGGGTATATTGATGACTGCACCATGCAACAGGGATATAGAACAAAGATAGCATTATTTGGCATTGAGTATTTCCCAGGCAGCTATATCTTGGTCTGATATAAATCAGTAAATGGCTCTGTACCGTGCCTGCACTCAAATGAACACATTGTTTTGGATGCCTAATAATTTTCTGATACCTGTGTTACAGTTCTGTAATATATTTGCATTAGTAAATTTGATTGATATGTAGCATACCAGTGTTCAGTTTTAAGAACTTCCAACGCAAGAATTAGTGTCTTTCCTAACCTAATAAATATACTTAAGTTCTGAACTTATTCAGGGGAGCTTCTAACGCTTTGGATTAGGTGAGCCTCTCCCTCCCAGGCACCTTGCGCTCTCTTTTTGTTGCAGCAGGAGAGCTCAGTGAGAGAGGATCATGCAAAATAATACGGGGAGGGAGAGGCTCACCTAATGCTTGCATTAGAAGTTGCTTCTGATATATCTAATGATTTGGATTTCAGACTCTTTTCTTTTCTGGTCAATATAGGAGACTGGTAAGTTCCATTGTAAGTTTCCTATGAATTTCTAGAACCTACTAGGATGGATACGACATGACTGAAGGGAATGTTAGATATGTTATGAAAATGGTGGTGCTTATAAAAAATATTTTTTGAACGTTTGGAGCAGTAACAAATATATGTGCTGCTTTTAGTCATAGGTTTTTCTATTTTTGATTTCAGACCTCTATATATTTCCTTGCTGCTCATATTTGTTGTATCAATGAGTTCTGGGCCTTATTTGATTGGAGTTCATCCTTGCCATTCCTTAGTTCGCATTCTCATCTATTTCTCATGAAATGGTGCCTATAATATTTTCCAGTTGTGTTGACTTTAGATCTGTGCAACCCTTTGTTTCAGGAAACTGAGTACTCGGCCAGACTCGACAAGTGCTTAAACATCTCTGTAACACTAGAAAATTTTCTTTCCGTTCAAGGGTTTATGGCTTAGGCCTTGAGTCAGTTTGCGTTTCACCTCAGGTTGTCTTATGATCTTGACCTCTTCTATTGGGCATCCTTACAATTTTGGGTGACAACTTCAGGTTTTCCTTATCCTTATAATTTAGTAGTTTCTTTCCGGTAGAAGAAGCCGCAAATATGTTTTTGCATGCTTGATCCTAATTTAAAGATTCACCCGTAAGATTCTTCGTTTATGGCTAATAATAATCTGTAACTGTGTGCTCTATTGTATTTGTAGCATAAGAGGGATATGTTTTTCGTGATTCAAAGTTCCTAATTCTTTTCTAATTTACTTTCTCTACATCTAAAGCAAAAAATCGTTTTGTTTGTATATTGCATATAGACATACTGTTGGTGTGATCTTTTTCTGAAGCTTTTTAGGTCAATTCTAATTTATCCAAGGAGAGAAGGTTATCCTTATCAGTTAGAAACTAATTTTATTACCATTTGGTTTCTTATCATACTCTACATCAAGCTTAATGAATATTCCTTTCAAAATCTATTGTTCCTTTGTGTAATCCTGAGCTAAGCATTTTTCCAGCAAACTACACCACTCAAATAAAAGAACACCTGCCTACATGAAAATTGATATACCAATGTGTGTTTCCAAGCACTTTAGACAAGCAATAGATTAACGAATATGATCGATATGTATCTTAAGACTATTGGTTTACTCTAAAATGCAGCCTTTTGAACTCAAGTTACATGGTTCTCTGGTTTCAACTCATTCAATTTCTGTTTTTCACTGGCTTAGTTTGCAACTTTGGACAATTTGGGGGTGGGACGAAATGACATGAAATGCTGATGTCGGAAAATGATAGTCTGACATCCAGTTGAATTTTTGTGTTCACTTGTCCCTTCAATTCTCTGATTTTCCATCGCTTGCTTAAATTTCTACTATAATTGTTTGTTAACTGTTTTGTTTTTGAAATTAACCACAAGAACATCGATTTCTTGCACAAATGATGAGACAAGTAACATTGTTGCCAGACACACATTTTTCATCAGAGCAAAAAGTTTCTTTTTTGGTTCATTTATCATGCTTGAAAACTCATCTAGGCATGTATTAATCCAAGAATAGTGTTGCATGTATTCCGTCGACAAGCTAGCCTTTTATACTACCGCGTCGCCATACGCATGTGCTATGTTATGACTGTAGACAAAAGCCATTGCCAAATGCTCGACACGGTAGGTGTTTACCTGCCAAAACTCTTATAGCCGGTTTTATGTGGCAGTGTCAAGAGTAGAGGTAGACAATGTTGTATTCTACAAACGTGATTTTGTCATTTTTGTGCAGCCCCGAATATAAGGTATTTCGAGTTGAAATTTTATACATTGGTAGAATACAACGTTGCCTACATGTAGGTTCAATTTCAGATTTTTTGGAACTTGAGTTCGTGCAGCACCTCCTGTGTCGTGGCTGCTGAGGAGATGAATAGGATGAGGTGGAGCACCATCACATGGTGTTGTAGCTCCCCACATCTGTGCCTCAAACATCCGGCCATGGTCGCTCTGGTATTTTCTGTTCAGTCCCAACCCTCGATGCCTTCTTTCATGTCCTGATGAGTTCAGATTTTTTTAATAGCACTCACTCTGATTTTTGAAAACTGCCATTTGAAATTCAGGTTGACCTGGTTGAGCCTCCAAAATCTGTGGCCATGGCGGAGAAGGTGACCTTTGTTGGGCACTTGGGAGAGCCAAAGGCTTCTCATAACGCCAAGACTGAGACTTGGGAGAATTTATCTGTTGACCTGTGCAGCAACAACGAGCTTGTGGCACGCTACAAAGATGTTTTGTTCACAACTTTGGCTGGGGTATGCAAGGTCAAGACGACAAAGACTTGATGTTCCATGGCGCTCATGGTGTGTGCACATGCATTTATTGATACAAGGTGTGTTCTATAGCTTTTTTTCGTTTGAATCTTCACTTATATACGTGCAGAGTGCAACCAAGTTTTTTTGGATATGTGTTTCACTAGCACAGGACAAACCAATGCAATCATTTCAGAGAAAGGTGCCGAAGGACAACTATTGTAGGCTTGAGGTGAATGTCTCCTAGGATAGTTGAATGAGAAGGCTGGACAAATTGCCGCGCGCAGGAGATATTACTAGCGACTGAGCTTTTTGATGGTTTGGTTTGTATATATCATAGTGAAGGAACTTGAAGGTTCGCATGTATCCTTATGTATGGAAGAGTACCTTATGTATGAAAGAGCAGTGTGTTTTGATCTAAACCTAAACTATTACTGATAGGTGTAATATCTTGCCCTACATTCTCTATGCTAATCTTGGCTAATTAACACTGATTTATATGATTGCTTAACATAGTGTGTTAACAATCCTTTACCATGTGAAAGGTCGGAGCCGTGAGGGCAAACTACACCCCAAAGTATGTGCTTCCTTTTGGAATGACTAAGTATTATTTTTTATTTGCCTTGCAGCGGACAACTAAGTATCAACCATGAGTTAATTCTCTACTCTTGGGTTTTCTTTAATTTGCCTTGCATTTAGTTGTTGGCTAATTTAACTTTTCATTTGTAGCAGGTTTATGTTTCCTCCGCCGTAGCCTATAAAGACCATACAGTGATAATGCTTTTATAGTTTAGTTTTTCTTCTGTTGCTCTTGATATACCATGTTTCCTGGTTGTATATTAACTTTTGATGTTCTGCTTGTAATGTTTGTAATTTCAGTGTGCTTTATCCAAAGTTTGTACTATCAATTTTGCTTTGCAAAACCTAAAAATATATTATCATTATATCACCTATTTTTAACGTTATTATATAGAGTTTGCATTGGCACGAGTTTCACGGGATCGTGCGCCAAGGCGCACATCTAAATCTAGTGTACGTAATAGCTTCTATTTTCTAAGCATACATTGGAATGTCAGCTTTGGAAAGAGAATGTGTAGTATGAGCATACATTGAAAACCAGGCTGGAGCACCGCTGCAACTCATGCTCAGCTAATTTAAGCTCGAGTACCTCAAGCTGCTATTTTTCAGATATCTTTGTCATGCTTTGCTAATGAAGTGCCTTTGCTAGCCCAAATCTATTCTTAAATAGTATATGCAAACCTCTTTGATTACATGTGGGGAAAATGTGTTAGCACAACAGCGGAATTACACCAAGAAAAATTTGTAGTTCTCGAGAGATTCTTTTAATTACTTTTGTAGAGATCTAAATAGCAACCTAAAATAGGAACCTAAAATAGCACCTATGAAGATTTTCCTCTCTTGGTTATGTGAATTGCTTGTTTTATATATACCTCTTTCGTTATGTGACCCATTCTTGCACTCGAGTTGGAACAACAGCTACGGGTTGGGATAAAGGAGGTGGAGGAGACCTTTTAGGTTTATTCAATGGGCCTTACCTATCTGGTTTCACCTTCCAATACAATGAGGTGCAGGGCATGATGTGTGAGAGGTATTGGCCATCTCGGAGGTGAGCTATTTATGTGGTTTTAGTTGCGCTTTATTCCTCCCTTTTTGCAGTGACGTAACTTTAGCGGGTCTGAGTTCTCTGGGTTGACCGGCCTAAAGCAAGGGTTCATATTCATTGATTCAACTGTGCCTTTGTTCATATGAAGGTTGATTTATACATACCGATTTGACCCTGATTTTTTGACCTTCATGGGAAATTTTGCGAAGCTCAGACCTCGAGGGACGCATGAAGTGGTCGGTTCTTTCTATGGGAAGTATCAGTCTTGCAATGGTGCCAACAAATTTCATTGAAGTTCATTTTTGAGAACCTTGAGTAAATAAGGTGATCAGACCATCCACCAGCGTGGGAAAACATCCAGCATCAAGGTTAAACAAAGTTTGCCATCTTTCTTTTCAGATAAACCGTTGATGTAAATATGCACGTGTTTTAAATGCTGCAACTGTGGTTTTCAAGATTGGATCATATATATATTCAGGTTGCCTTCCAATTTTAGTTTTGTCTAACCTGAAATACTTCTCTTGCTTTGGTAATCACATAACCATTGGTGTATTATTTTAAACAGATCTATCTAGGTTCGAAAAATTTGGCTTTTCCTTGTGTGTTGCACACATTTTGATTTACTCTATTACCTTCTGCATTTTCATTTCTAGGTTCTAAAGTATGAGTTATCTCCTGGGCACTCAGGTCTGCCTAGACAACTTATTAGGTACTATGTTGCTCAGGTTAGCCTAGAATCACATATAGCTTATTAGGTGCTATTATATCTCATGGGTGCCGATGTATGAATTTATCTTTGCCCTGATGTGTAAACTGCACTTGGTTCAAAGCTAAATATTTTAGACAGCTATTTCTAATGATTTGTAGAACTACTTGCTTGACCTTCCTAAGTTTAATCCTATTTTTGTAGGAGCTAGCCCTGCACCCAGGTGCAACAGATCCACCATCAGCTGGAGGTGAGCCCAGACCTGGAGAAAAAAATCTCATCTTATTTGGATGAAGCAATTCTATGAAGCAAAGAAATGTGACACTAGAAGTAATTCAATGAAGCAAAGAAAATTTGACAGGTCAAATCCATTTTCACATCATAATTCTACTAGGTTATTTAGTGTCACCCCATGTTAACATAATTTTACTCATATTTTTAGGATCTTTCAAGTTAAAATAGATTTGATTGAACTTCTAATATCTTTCATGATCCCGGAACTATTCATACCAGTCTGGGGCATCCCCTCTATTTCCCTGGAATTTACAGTGGTCACGGCAATAAGACTTCCAAAGTGAGTCTCTCAAGAACTGCGCTCATTTCTAATTAGATTTTCCATCTTTGCTTCACCGTGTAGTAATTTTTTGATTTTCTTAAATCCTCTCTGCAGAAATATACACCCACTGCCATTTTGTTTTTTTTTTGAGAGTGTGACAACAATACATCGCATGGCTGATGTAACCTTGTTCTGTGCTTGCAGGGAGCAATATTGTTGTGGCAATCCTTCGGAAGGCACCAATTTCATCGACTAGGCAGAAAGTATGTTTGGTATTACATTTGCCCTTCTCTTCACAAATATGTACTAGGTTATGTTTTGATGTTCAATTTTGGCTTTAGTAACAAGCTCATGGGATATACTCTGTTTGTATTATATTTGGTCTTCCCTTCACGAATATGTACTAGGTTCTGTTTTGATGTTCACACTGGTAGAAAAATGGGCATCCATCTAAGTCATAAATACCGGTTCCCTTACGAACCGGTACTAAAGGGTGCATTAGTACCGGTTGCACTGCCCAGACCTTTAGTACCGGTTCGTAAGGACCTTTAATACCGGTTCGTGACACGAACCGGTACTAAAGGGTTCGCGTCAGCTGAAAAACCTTTAGTACCGGCTTTAAAATAGAAAATAAAATGATACAAAATTTAAAAAATAAAATGTTTTCAGATTCTTATATGTTATGCAACCTACTATTAGGGAAAATTAACAAATTTGAATTTTCACTTTTTTTGCAAAAAAGTTTTGAAAAATGGTAAAACCGCAATAACTTTTGCATACGACGTCGAAAAAAAACGTATAATATATCAAAAAAATCCGTGGAAAAAGTTACATCCGTGGAAAAATCTGTGGTTTACCCGGTTAGCCAATTTTTATATTCTCAAAATTCCAAATGAAAATATGAAAGCAGGAAGATTTTAGGTTTTTCCCAAAAATTTAGAATTTTATATTTTGGGTATTTTTTAAAAATTAAAATTAATAATTATAAGATTTTTTGAAACCCAGAATATTACTATTACTTTTAGCAAATTATAAGATTTCCAAATTTTCAGGTTTAAGGTTTGGCAAAAAAAATATTAAAATTTTAAAAAATAAATAAAAATAATACAAATTAAAAAGTTAATTTTATTTATTTATTCAACATTATTATTACATCATTACTTTTGTTTATTAAAAAATTATTTGCTATACAAATAATAAAGAAGTGTGACATTGACCAACATGTTAATAGGATTGATATGATAGTACTATCAACAACATGCGCGCGAAGCACTTGGAAGTGGGACGGAAAGGAACCCGGAAGTTAAGCATGCTAGTGTTGGAGTAGTGTGAGGATGGGTGACCGATCGGGAAGTTTGACCAAGGGTAAGTAATTGACTAGAGATTAAGCGTAGTTAGAGACTAACGGAAATATTAGAAATTGTGAAAAAAAAGGGAGTGAAAAATAATTAGAAAAAAATAGATACAAAAAATTAAACGAAATAGCCTTTTTTTAAAAATAATAAAAAAAGATCTCCAGCCCCGCGGGCACCTTTAGTACCGGTTCGTAAGGAACCGGTACTAAAGGTGGGAGGCTTTTAGTACCGGATAATTAGTACCGGTTCCAAAACCGGTACTAAAGGCCCTTTGGAACCGGTACTAAAGGGGGGGGGTTTCTACTAGTGTCAGTTCGTTCAGTAACAAGCTCATGGAATATAAGATATGATGTATTCTGAACAATGGTGGGAAACAATTGTGTTTAATATTTGTTCTTTCATCTGCAGTTGTCACCAACAATAAATTCGTCTTCTCTAAGAGTGATCTGGCTACTTAGGAGAATGTTGAGCCTCACCGGGATGTAAGATGTAGAGGTGGCTGGCATCTACAGTGTGTTGCCGCTGACACCATGCTTGCTCAGGATCCTCAATACGAGGCTCGAGATGTGAAATCATAGGCATGCCGGCCTTGATGCATCGGTGATTTTTTTTTAGTATGAGAGCTTCTCCGTTTTCAGCTCAGCCCTCGTGGCATGGCAGCCTTGATGCATAGATTGAATTTTATTAGCAAGAGCCTTCTATATTTTTCCATTGAACTTTGCATGTTACTTGATTTTCCTTGGTTTCACACACCCAGAGGGTTTGCTGCAGCACTGCCAGACGTTCAGGTAGTTGTGGTTTACCCATTAGTATGCTTTTTTCTTAATCTTCACTTCTTGCTATGTTCAGCCAGTGTTAATTCAAGACTAAATCTGCGCTGCATAAAGAGAAACCACAAGATTAGTTTCAGCAGCTTGAGTGTAGAATTTGCAAAAGTGACTGAGTAGTTAATAGTTTTAACCACAGCCCAAGCTATCCAAATCGTAGGCAGTTATGCACATTAGTACAGTAAATATGACGTGTTCATATCTCTCCTGCATGAGTTGGAGCAAACCGATTGCTGCATGTGTTGGCATATACAATCCATGGAAGTATATATTGTTGAATAATACAATCAAACCGATTGCTTTTTATATGATTTTGTATTCCAAAATATAATTAGGAACTGAATCTGACTGCTTTTCCTTTCAATAATATGCCCCTATATGTCAGTGTTGTACAGTTTGGGAATAAAGCTATCATCAGGGCGTAATTGACATGTTTTATGCTTCTTTGTAAATATTTAAATATAATTAGGAACATAATTTGTACCACTTCTCACTTCAGTTTGGATACACGCACCTGTCTTTATTTGTGCCATCATTGTATAATTAGTTAGAAAGCTTCATTGTTTCTTCAGATATGGTGTTAAATGATTGAGGAATCAAGACAGAAAATAATATTGTGTATTGTATTTCTCTGTATTATACATGTTCTTAACTGGTGTTTTTTTACCATCTCCATTTTCTTAGACCAATAGTGCTATATTTGTGTCTGTTGAAAACTTCATTGATATCTTGCATGAGATTAGTGAATTCCTACTAGTTCTACCAAGGTCAATTCTTAAGACGGGTTGCAGCAGGTTTTACTATAATTATTGATGCATCAACGGTAATTTACCATTAATATGGAAATCTCAATGATTTCCCTCTTTGGGTGAAATATATTGTCTCAATGTGCCAGTTGCGACTCCTGAACGACATTGTGTGTGCTCACTAATCTTTCTGCTTACTTCTGTCATAAATTATCTGGTTATTCTCTTTGGGTGAAATATATTGTCTCAATGTGCCAGTTGCGACTCCTGAACGACATTGTGTGTGCTCACTAATCTTTCTGCTTACTTTTGTCATAAATTATCTGGTTATTCTCTTGGGCCAAATACAAATAACTCTCTTTCTCTTATGTCCAGATGTGCTTGGCAATATTTCAGCTATCTCAGCTGTTGCTGTTTTCATGGTCCCAGGAAAAGGATTTGGTGCTTAGCAAGGAGATATGTATTCCTCTCTGACCCAAAGAAGGTCGCTGATGTTTCTCACGTGCTTCCTTTCTGTGTCTATATGTTCATTCTATTTATGATCTAACTATTGCATTGATCGCAACGGCCCGCTGCTAAAATTTGATCTCTGAGGTGATAGTGCTTTAATGGAAACATGCTGAGATTCCTTGGGAAAACTGAGTCAGCTATAGTTATCTTTGTTAGCTCCACTATCTGAGATTATTCTGCTAGCCGCTCTTTATTTCGTTAGACATTCCAGTATGGTATCATTTCTATGTTTCCTATTAACCTATATTTGCAGGGGAAATGGATCTTTTATCTTATTTCAGTGTGGTCAACGAATCTAAACTCATGATTCATTGGTTATCAATATTGCGCTGCGCCACCAAGTAGGTGACTATCCGAGGAATCTCTTGCTGATTTTATCAAATTTAATCTCTTCCATGTGAGTGTTTGGAGAAACGGCTAGAGAAAATGAGGATGAGATCCTATTCCTAAGCTTACAACCAAGGTTGTATCTATAAAAATTGTTATCCACTCATGTACTGTAAGGTTGTTAATAGCCTCTTTACTGCAGCCATTTTGTTGCTTTTTTACACGCGATCTGTTAATATGTTTGTGATTTCGTTTGGTTCCAACAATTATGTTATGATCTTCTCTTTGTTTTCTCAGCTTATTATAAATGTTATACAAAACGTTCATCAATGCGAAAAGACAAGCACCACTTCTTACCATTTATTTGATTTTTCTCACCTTTAATGGTGTTAAGTCATGTTTTCATTTGGCATTGGTGCTAACTTTTGGTGTTGCAAGTACAAATGTTTCCTGTGTGCCGTGACCTCAACAAACCATGCTGGGACAATGCCCATAGGTAGCTTACCATGTGGCTTTTGATTCCTTTCTTACGTGTGTTGCTCTTTAACATAACCATAGTGTTAGTTAATTAATGTTTTATTTTCCTGTATTTCTGTGATTATATAAAGAATTTGCTATTCAGTTCATGATTTTGTATTTGTTATCGTAATTTCATCCTCACTTCTACAAAACCTAAAAAGATAATTACCATTAAAACTAAAACCTATTTTCACCTTATTTTTATCGTTCTTATACAAAACATAATTTGGTGTGCATTTTACGGGTCGTGCGCCAAGGCGCACATCTAAATCTAGTAGTGTTAGGTCACACCAGTCATCAGTGAGACAATCCTCACAAGTCAACGTGAGGCGCTTGACTAGTTCCAGCATAGGACCCAGTCAAGACGTTGCATACAATCCACGACAATTAATATATCAACAACGCTAGAGTTACGGGAATTCTCTTATGGAAAATATTTACGGGATGAGGTGTGGCTATTCTGTTGGTGCAAAAATTTCTCCTCCCATGATTCTAGGAACTAAAATTCCCCATGATTTCCACGTCTGCCAGTAACTTATATCCCGTAGAAAATAGCCCGTAAGTGTAGCATTGTTGTTAATATATACCTCCATCCGGCATTACAATGTGCCAATCTTGGCGGCCACGTGCCACGACACCATTATGTACCGTTATGAAGTCTTTCACGAGCAACATATCCGCCTCCTTGTTAGTCACTACGATAAGTTAATCCCTAGCGAAACGCAATTTCGGGGGTACTTTTAGAATGTGTCGCCCCATATATACGTTTATGTCATGTTATCTAATTTAGGCATAGGGAAATTGGAAATTCAATTCGGCTCCCGGGTGCGTATGCTCCCTCTAGCGAAAAATCATATTTTGAAATGTCGAAAAAATTTAACAAAAAATTTTACATGTACGTCTTCATAATATATGTTCGTTCGTCAAGTTTCACGAAAAACTAATATTTTTTGTGGTCTACGTAAAAAAGAGAAAACTTATCGTGTGAAAAGCATTATTTTCAGCTGTGACTTTTGTCTTTTTTACACACGTCACATGACAAGTCGATTTTTTATGAAACAACTTGGTGAGCGTGTAGCACGAGAAGATGTACATGCTAATTTTTCGTTTCAATTTTTTTGAAATTCAAAATATATGTAAGATACATTTCAAAATAGAGGGAGCATATGCTCCCATGTTCCAAAACACCACTCCCGCCCTAGGGAAATTTGTTACCTAACAAATTAAGCATTACACATGGCATCTACATAACAAACATGCACACGGCTGCAAAATTCGAACCAAACTGAAAATTATAAAAGTCTCAATACATGAAATTATCATCGAAACTATAAAGAAGCCTATGCTGATGGTGGGCCGATTTAGAGATCATACTTGCCATCCATGCTGGATAAAAATATCTCTCGTCGTCTCTTCTAACCATGTAGACATCTCCATAAAAAGGTTACGATTCTCCACACGCTACGGAGATGACCATGAACGGAGCATAACTATGCACCGGTAGATAACCTCCATGAGACATGATTTTTTATCATTAAAAACCTGGCCATTTCTAACTAGCCAAAGCGACCAAATAATGGCAAACGCTTCCACCCGGATAAGTAATTTGAATCTATAATTCACCCCGTTTAGCCACTTGCCAAAAATATTAGCAATGATATGTGAGGGTATAAGGTTGAAACTATTTGAATGATTGACCATATAGATGTATCTAATTTACACTAGAAGCATAAGTGCTTAATAGACTAGACATGCTGACAGAATAGACACTTTGGGCATATGTGTCAATTGTGTTTGACAAGGTTATTTTTCGGTGAGGATTACTCCTCTACTAAGATACCACGCGAATATTTAAGTTTTTAGCTGAACCTTCATTTTCAAAAAAAAAATTATTATTTTCCACCAGCATTTCAAACTCGATTAAGCCTTTATAAATGGCATCTACATAGAATTTACCACTCCCATGAAGGTTCCATCAAAATTCATCTGGTCTTTGCGTCAATTGGACTAAATCCAACCGTTGTAGCAATGCATTCCATGATGCAAACTTAGGACCAAGAAGATCTCTCTTCTGAATGTCACATTTGCTAGGGATGACTCCAATAACTTAGTGATTATATCGCTCTTATGATGAACTATATTATATAGAGCTGGATATTGTTCAGGGAGTATAGCATTACCAAGCCACTTGTCCTCCCGGAATCGAACTTCCGAACCACCTTTTTGTAGCAAATCTAGTTGTAGTAGAGCTTCTTGTAGTAAACAGACGGAAAGTCGTCGTGCTAAGCCCCGAAAGGACCAGCGCACCAGGGCATCAACCATCGCCAATAATGACAACCTTAGATCGAAAGAGACTCACATGAAACCACACCAACGAACACGAAGACCGATCAGATCCAAGAAGATCCACCGGAAACACGACTCCGCGCCCCCTCCGCCAACACTAGACCCACCACCAAAGTGAGGATAGGGTGGGGATGATCTTATTTGACTTCGGAACGTAGCACTAGTAGGAAACAAGCTACAGGTAGAATGCCTTTTTATGCCGCACCAAATAACCATGCGCCACAAAAAAATCTGTGGCGCACGCCACTAAATAATGGCATTTATGTGGCGCACCAACTCTCAATTGGCCACAGAATTTGACATTGTTGCAGCGCACCAACTCTCCATGCGCCACAGAAATCTGATGGGCCCATGGCCAATTATTGGGTTGACCAATTCTGAGTATTTCTGTGTCGCATGGAGCTGATGCGTCACAGAAATGTCGCCTTTCTGTGGCGTGTGAAGCAACATACGCCACAAAAGTTTTCTGGCTTCTTTTAGCTTTGTAAAATACATAAGAAATTTTAAAAAAATAAAATCCTTAGAGCTGCCCATGTATTATGTCATCTAGTTTTAATGATAATTGAATTTTGACTTTTTTTTGCAAAATTGCGTTGTGTATGTAAAACTAGATTTCTGGTTGCATACGAACTCGAAAAAAACGCACATTATATCAAAATGTCCGGGAGAAAATTCTACATCCAAATTCATCCGAGTTTACCCGGTTAACCAATTTTTAGAATCGGCAAATTTGAAAAGAGTAAAAAGTTACAGCATAGTCAAGATTTTTCCTGCAAAAAAAATTCGAAAAAAAAAATTATGTGCCGCATCAAATGCACATGCGTCACATAATTGTTAGACTGAACTTTGAAATTCGGTGGCGCCTCCTCCTCACCTTCTCCTCCACTTCCCCTTCTCTCCTCCTCTCCTCCTCTCCTCCCCTTATCTTCCTCCCTCCTCTCCTCCATCCAGAGACCTCCTTCTCCTCATCCTCCTCCTCCTCCTCCTCCTCCTCTGGCGGCACCTCCTCCCCCACCTCCAGCGACCTCCTTCGGCCGGCCTCCTCCTCCTTCTCCCACTCCACCCACCCACCACCTTCGGTCGGCTTCCTCCTCCCCCTCCACCTCCGGTCGGCCTCCTCCTCCACCTCCACCCACCCACCACCTCCGGCCGACCTCCTCCTCCTCCTCCACCCACCTCAACCCTCCCCACCACCCACCCACCTCCGGCGACCTCCGACAAATTTAAAGAGAAAAATCCAGCGAAATTTCGGCGGCCCCAGATCTAGATCTGGCAGCCATTTTTTAAAAAATTCCAAAAAAAAATTTTTGTGGCGCACCACCGCTGGGTGATCGTGGCGCATGCCCGTGTGGTGCGCCACGAAATGTCACTTTCACGTGGCGCATGGGTCCGTGCGCCACGAAATCAAATATTTGTGGTGTGAATTCCGTGGCGCACCCTTCGTGCGCCACAAAATTCCAAAATGGTGCGCCACTAAAAAGCATTTTCCTACTAGTGTATACACCATCGCACCATCCTAAAAAGACACCGAAACAAGCATAAAAAGGAATAGAAACTCCCTGTCGACGAGGGGTTGTGGTCCGCCACACCTCTAATGCCCCATAGCCACCAGAGGTGGAGTGGATCGATGGCGTCACCGGCAAGAAGAACGGAACCCTAGATGGGTTTGTGGCCGCCACCTCTTGATGGCTTATCCACTCCTCTCACATAACAGTTCGAAGCTACTTTTGAGGTGGAACGAAATCTTCTAATTGGGTTGTAGTCACACCCGCCATGATCTAGCCACGCGCCGAGACGCGGAGACACCACTTGAACATGAGAAAGGCATCAAGCCAAGCGTGCTACAAGCATTTTCAGTCGCATTCCATAAACGATCGCTCGGCACAAGCCCCGGATCGGTCGATTGGGCTACACCGCCCCATGGTGCCGTGTTTGTGGTGTCTCCATTCCCAAGAACGTCCCCTAAACATGGTCTACACAAGAAATTAAATATGGGAGAAGTTAATTTTTCACTCAAATTCATTATATATTACAAATTTGAATAAAAATGACTAATTTTGAACTAAAAACCTAGACTACTTGCCATCGGCCGAGGTGCTCAACGACCCTGATTCGCCGTCATTCCTCATCCTCCTCTCTTGCGCCCAGGCCATTCGTTCCTCCACCTCCTGGAGGAGCCTCTCCCGCTCGGCCTCTAGGAAGATGAGAGCCCCCTCCTCCGTTGGTGCTCGTTCGACGAAGATTCCAACGACGTGCTCCATGTGGCCTCAAAGACCTCCTCTTAGGCACATGCGGGATGGCCTTCTAGAGGGGAAGGTCTTGTGCTACAACGGCGCTTGTGGTGGACATAGGGAATGAGGGAGGGTTTTATAGGCGAAGGCGACACGGAAAACTTAGGCTGAAAGCAGTGGAGAAAGGGCGGGAAGGAGCGGCGACGTGTAGATAAGATGCAGGGCTGGCGGGAAGTCTAACATGCCTCCGCTTTGAAAATCATCGCCACAATAATGGAAAAGTTGCCCATCTATGCTTTGTGCCGATGACATGGTGGGCCTGCCACTCCCCATGCTGCCCCCCTACCTAGTTGCATGTGGCGCACCCGCAATAACACCGTATTAGGCCACACTAGATCGAAAAGGCCTCCGAGCGCGGTTCTCTGTTTGGCGTTCACCAAAGACCTGTGAGAACACAACTGCATATGCTCTAAGCTGCTAACGGTAACCCGGTGGCCGCCGTCACTCAATAATCGATTAGCTTAATTTGCAAGACAAAGATGTGGGTGTTCTCTCCTCCAAGAAACCGAACTATCGATATACGGTAACCCTCCCCTCCCATGGCGTACCCTAGGGCGCCACTAGGGGCTCCTAGATCTTGTTTCACAAACCCCTCCCTCGATCTAACTTCTTTCTGCCGCTGCCGCCTGATACGCGTAGATGCACACGTCCGTTGGGAACCCCAAGTGGAAGGTATGATGCGTATAGAAGCAAGTTTCCCTCAGTATGAAACCAAGGTTTAATCGAACCAGTAGGAGCCAAGAAGCACGTTGAAGGTTGATGGTCGCGAAATGTGATGCGGCGCAACACCGGGGATTCCGGCGCCAACGCGGAACCCGCACAACACAACCAAAGTACTTTGCCCCAACGAAACAGTGAGGTTGTCAATCTCACCGGCTTGCTGTAACAAAGGATTAAACGTATCGAGTGGAAGATGTTTGCAAAGAAAACGAGTAAACACAATTGCGATAGATTGTATGCTATGTAAAGAATAGGACCGGGGTCCACAGTTCACTAGAGGTGTCTCTCCCATAAGATAAAGCATGTTGGGTGAACAAATTACGGTCGGGCAATTGACAAATAGAGAAAGGCATAACAATGCATATACATGATATGATAAATATAGTGAGATTTAATTGGGCATTACGACAAAGTACATAGACCGCCATCCAACTGCATCTATGCCTAAAAGTCCACCTTCGAGGTTATCATCCGAACCCCCTCCGGTATTAAGTTGCAAAGCAACGAGACAATTGCATTAAGTATGGTGCGTAATGTAATCAACAACTACATCCTTAGACATAGCATCAATGTTTTATCCCTAGTGGCAACAAGCACATCCACAACCTTAGAACTTTACGTCACTCGTCCCGGATTCAATGGAGGCATGAACCCACTATCGAGCATAAATACTCCCTCTTGGAGTTAAGAGTAAAAACTTGGCCGAGCCTCTACTAGTAACGGAGAGCATGCAAGATCATAAACAACACATGAACAATAGATTGATAATCACCATAATCATAGTACTCTCTATCCATCGGATCCCGACAAACACAACATATAGAATTACATATAGATGATCTTGATCATGTTAGGCAGCTCACAAGATCTAACAATGAAGCACAATAAGGAGAAGACGACCATCTAGCTACCGCTATGGACCCATGGTCCAGGGGTGAACTACTCACTCATCACTCCGGAGGCGACCATGGCGGTGTAGAGTCCTCCGGGAGATGAATCCCTCTCCGGCAGGGTGCCGGAGGCGATCTCAGAATCCCCCGAGATGGGATTCGCGGCGGCGGCGTCTCTGTAAGGTTTTCCGTATCGTGGCTCTCGGTACTGGGGGTTTCGCGACGAAAGCTTTAAGTAGGCGGAGGGTCAACGCGGGGGGCCACACGAGGGGCCCAGGAGGTAGGTCGGCGCGGCCAGGGCCTGGGCTGCGCCGGCCTCCCTCCTGGCCGCCTCGTGGCCCCACTTCGTTAGGTCTTCGGTCTTCTGGAAGCTTCGTGCAAAAATAGGACCCTGGGCGAAAGTTTCGTCCAATTCCGAGAATATTTCTTTACTAGGATTTCTGAAACCAAAAACAGCAGAAAACAAGAATCGGCTCTTCGGCATCTTGTTAATAGGTTAGTTCCGGAAAATGCATAAATATGGCATATAATGTGCATAAAACATGTAGGTATCATCAATAAAGTAGCATGGAACATAAGAAATTATCGATACGTTGGAGACGTATCGGCATCCCTAAGCTTAGTTCCGCTCGTCCCGAGCGAGTAAAACGATAACAAAGATAATTTCGAAGTGACATGCCATCATAATCTTGATCATACTATTTGTAAACATATGTAATGAATGCAGCGATCAAAACAAAGGTAATGACATGAGTAAACAACTGAATCATAAAGCAAAGACTTTTCATGAATAGTACTTCAAGACAAGCATCAATAAGTCTTGCATAAGAGTTAACTCATAAATCAAAGTAAAGGTGTTGAAGCAACACATAGGAAGATTAAGTTTCAGCGGTTGCTTTCAACTTATAACATGTATATCTCATGGATATTGTCAACATAAAGTAATATAACAAGTGCAATATGCAAATATGTAGGAATCAATGCACAGTTCACACAAGTGTTTGCTTCTTAAGGTGGAAGGAGATAGGTAAACCGACTCAACAATAAAAGTAAAAGAAAGGTCCTTCAAGAGGAAAGCATCGATTGCTGTATTTGTGCTAGAGCTTTTATTTTGAAAACATGAAACAATTTTGTCAACGGTAGTAATAAAGCATATGAGTTATGAAAATTATATCTTACAAGTTGCAAGCCTCATGCATAGTATACTAATAGTGCCCGCACCTCGTCCTACTTAACTTGGACTACCGGATCTTCGCATGCCATGTTTCAACCAAGTGTCACAAAGGGGTACCTCCATGCCGCCTGTACAAAGGTCTAAGGAGAATGCTCGCATTTCGGATTTCTCGCTTTTGATTATTCTCAACTTAGACATCCATACCGGGACAACATGGACAACGAGATAATGGACTCCTCTTAAATGCATAAGCATGTAGCAATGATTATTGTTCTCATATGAGATTGAGGATATATGTCCAAAACTGAAACTTCAACCATGGTTCATGGCTTTAGTTAGCGGCCCAATGTTCTTCTCTAACAATTTTGCATGCTCCAACCACTAAAATGATAGACCTTCAGACAAGACGGACATGCATAGCAACTCACATGATATTCAACAATAGTTGATGGCGTTCCCCGAAGCATGGTTATCGCGCAACAAGCAACTTAATAAAATATAAAGTGCATAAGTACATATTCAATACTACGATAGTTTTTAAGGCTATTTTGTCCCATGAGCTATATATTGCAAAGGTGAATGATGGAATTTTAAAGGTAGCACTCAAGCAATTTACATTGGAATGGCGGAGAAATACCATGTAGTAGGTAGGTATGGTGGACACAAATGGCATAGTAGTTGGCTCAAGGATTTTGGATGCATGAGAAGTATTCCCTCTCGATACAAGGTTTAGGCTAGCAAGGTTATTTGAAGCAAACTCAAGGATGAACAAGTGCAGCAAGACTCACATAAAAGACATATTGTAAACATTATAAGACTCTACACTGTCTTCCTTGTTGTTCAAAACTCAATACTAGATATTATCTAGACCTTAGAGAAACCAAATATGCAAATCAAATTTTAGCAAGCTCTATGTATTTCTTCATTAATGGGTGCAAAACATATGATGCAAGAGCTTAAACATGAGCACAACAATTGCCAAGTATCACATTATCCAAGACATTTTAGAATTACTACATGTAGCATTTTCCAATTCCAACCATATAACAATTTAACGAAGAAGAAACTTCGCCTTGAACATTATGAGTAAAGCCTAAGGACACATGTGTCCATATGCAACAGCGGAGCGTGTCTCTCTCCCACAAAGTGAATGCTAGGATCCATCTTATTCAAACAAAAACAAAAACGAAAACAAACCGACGCTCCAAGTAAAGAACACAAGATGTGATTGAATAAAAATATAGTTTCAGGGGAGGAACCTGATGATGTTGTCGATGAAGAAGGGGATGCCATGGGCATCCCCAAGCTTAGACGCTTGAGTCTTCTTAAAATATGCAGGGGTGAATCACGGGGGCATCCCCAAGCTTAGAGCTTTCACTCCTCTTGATCATAGTGTATCATACTCCTTTCTTGACCCTTGAAAACTTCCTTCACACCAAACTTCAAGCAAACTCATTAGAGGGTTAGTGCACAATTAATAATTCACACATTCAGAGGTGACACAATCATTATTTTCACTTCTGGACATTGCATAATGCTACTGGACATTAGTGGATCAAAGAAATAAATCCAACACAGCAAAAGAGGCAATGTGAAATAAAAGGCAGAATCTGTCAAAAACAGAACAGTTCGTAAAGACGAATTTAGAGATGGCACCAGACTTGCTCAAATGGAAAAACTCAAAACTAATGAAAGTTGCGTACATATCTGAGGATCACGCTCGTAAATTGGCAGATTTTTTCGAATTTTCTACAGAGAATTGTGCCCAGATTCGTGACAGACAGCAATGCTGTTTCTGCGCAGCAATCCCAAATATAACATCAACTTTGACATAGAAACTTTACTTGGCACAAAAACATGATAAGGAGAGGTTGCTACAGTAGTAAACAACTTCCAAGACTCAACAAAACAAAAAATTGCTGTAGGTAAAAACATGGGTTGTCTCCCATAAGCGCTTTTCTTTAACGCCTTTCAGCTAGGCGCAGAAAGTGCAAATCAAGTAACATCGAGAGACGGTGTGTCAACCTTACCTTGGGCTTCATCCTTACCTTTCTTATTGTTTTTCTTTCCTTTTGGTTTAGGAAATATATGATTTCCCCCTGGTATAGAGGTGAATTTCAGAGTGCCTTCTCCCACATCAATGACTGCTCCCAATAGTTTCAGCAAGGATCTTCCGAGTATGATTTTTCCTGTTTCAATAACAAGATAATCAATGGATATTGTTCTTCCAAGAATGGTTGTATGCACACCTGCAGCTATTCCCTTAGGAATTATAATAGAGTTATCAATGAGAGTTATTTCTTCTCCCCCTTCATCGACTCCCCAAAGTTTCAAAGATTTATAAATGTTTTCGGGCATAAGGCAAAATTCGTACATAATATCACGAGTAGGCATGAAGAGTTCGATCACCGATAACAATTTTAACAACAGGATCCCATAATGAAGGTTTAGGATTCTCTAAGACTTGTTCAAGACGATTACGAACACAGTGATAATTTTCATTTAAGCGAGATGTACTTATCTCGAGATTGTTCAATCTATTATAAATGCTAATAAGGGCTGAATCAAAGTTATTAGCTGAATCATGTGATGCAACCAATTTCTTTATGGCATTAAAAGCTTGATCCCCATTACAATGAAGGAAATCTCCTCCTACTAAAGTGTCCAAAGCATATCTATAGCGAACCATAAGACCAAAATAAAAATTACTAAGGAGCAAACTTAGAGTCATTTGAGGTTCAGTTTTACGATAAGAAGTAAAAATTCTAGACCAAGCATCCTTAAAACTTTCTCCACCTTGTTGCTTAAAAGAACGAACTTCAACTTCAGGATTACTCATTTTAGTAGCAATAAAGTAAACTAGGCAAATAAAATAAAGACGAGTAACTAATTTTTTTGTGTTTTCGATATAGAGAGCAAGACAGTAAATAAAGTAAAACTAGCAACTAATTTTTTTTGTATTTTGATTTAGTGCAGCAAACAAAGTAGTAAATAAAATAAAGCAAGACAAAAACAAAGTAAAGAGATTGAGAAGTGGAGACTCCCCTTGCAGCGTGTCTTGATCTCCCCGGCAACGGCGCCGGAAATTTAGCTTGATACGCGTAGATGCGGACGTCCGTTGGGAACCCCAAGTGGAAGGTATGATGCGTATAGAAGCAAGTTTCCCTCAGTATGAAACCAAGGTTTAATCGAACCGAGTAGGAGCCAAGAAGCACGTTGAAGGTTGATGGTCGCGAAATGTGATGCGGCGCAACACCGGGGATTCCGGCGCCAACGCGGAACCCGCACAACACAACCAAAGTACTTTGCCCCAACGAAACGAGTGAGGTTGTCAATCTCACCGGCTTGCTGTAACAAAGGATTAAACGTATCGAGTGGAAGATGTTTGCAAAGAAAACAGTAAACACAATTGCAGTAGATTGTATGCTATGTAAAGAATAGGACCGGGGTCCACAGTTCACTAGAGGTGTCTCTCCCATAAGATAAAGCATGTTGGGTGAACAAATTACAGTCGGGCAATTGACAAATAGAGAAAGGCATAACAATGCATATACATGATATGATAAATATAGTGAGATTTAATTGGGCATTACGACAAAGTACATAGACCGCCATCCAACTGCATCTATGCCTAAAAAGTCCACCTTCGAGGTTATCATCCGAACCCCTCCAGTATTAAGTTGCAAAGCAACGGACAATTGCATTAAGTATGGTGCGTAATGTAATCAACAACTACATCCTTAGACATAGCATCAATGTTTTATCCCTAGTGGCAACAAGACATCCACAACCTTAGAACTTTCGTCACATCGTCCTGCATTCAATGGAGGCATGAACCCACTATCGAGCATAAATACTCCCTCTTGGAGTTAAGAGTAAAAACTTGGCCAGAGCCTCTACTAGTAACGGAGAGCATGCAAGATCATAAACAACACATGAACAATAGATTGATAATCACCATAATCATAGTACTCTCTATCCATCGGATCCCGACAAACACAACATATAGAATTACATATAGATGATCTTGATCATGTTAGGCAGCTCACAAGATCTAACAATGAAGCACAATAAGGAGAAGACGACCATCTAGCTACGCTATGGACCCATGGTCCAGGGGTGAACTACTCACTCATCACTCCGGAGGCGACCATGGCGGTGTAGAGTCCTCCGGGAGATGAATCCCCTCTCCGGCAGGGTGCCGGAGGCGATCTCCCGAATCCCCCGAGATGGGATTCGCGGCGGCGGCGTCTCCGTGAAGGTTTTCCGTATCGTGGCTCTCGGATGCGGGGGTTTCGCGACGAAAGCTTTAAGTAGGCGGAGGGTCAACGCGGGGGGCCACACGAGGGGCCCAGGAGGTAGGTCGGCGCGGCCGGGGCCCGGGCCGCGCCGGCCTCCCTCCGGCCGCCTCGTGGCCCCACTTCGTTAGGTCTTCGGTCTTCCGGAAGCTTCGTGCAAAAATAGGACCCCGGGCGAAAGTTTCGTCCAATTCCGAGAATATTTCTTTACTAGGATTTCTGAAACCAAAAACAGCAGAAAACGAGCAAGCGGCTCTTCGGCATCTTGTTAATAGGTTAGTTCCGGAAAATGCATAAATATGGCATATAATGTGCATAAAACATGTAGGTATCATCAATAAAGTAGCATGGAACATAAGAAATTATCGATACGTTGGAGACGTATCACCGCCGACATCGTACGCGATGGTGGCGCCCCCTGGTACCTAAGGTGCTAGGGGTGTAATTCGCGGCAGCTATCTTCGAAGGGGCGACTAGGGCAGCGGCGACGGTGATGGTCGTGGGCGGCGAGCCCGGCCAGGCAGCGGCTATTTCTTGCCCTGGATCTTCAGGTGCGGGCGGTGGATGCATGTCGTGGGTCTAGGTCCCCCGCCTAGGCCCGTCATCTTGAGGCAGCGAGGTGGGGTATGGGGTGGTGCGACCAGTATGTCGTCCGGTCGTCCCCGACATAGCAACAACGCGGAGGCGGACATGATATGCCGATGCGCTGCACTCGGCCGGCATCTGGGTCAAATGCCACACTTTGATCTTTGGACCATGATCTAGGCCATAGGGGCTCAGCCGAGATGCGATGCGGGGATCTAGTGGTGGCATGACCACTCCGGTGTCATGTCGCAACGGCACTCTAGGCTGTCATCTCCTCTATTAGCTCTCGCTGAGTAAAGGTGGGGGTCCTAGGGTTCCTTCTCGCGCTAGGATGAAGATCAGCCGGATGCATGCCCCCATCGATCCGGTTGAAATGTCGTGTTCCGGAAGACTTCTGCCGGCGAGCTCCACTCGGGCGCAACATACTTGGACATTGTTGGTTTGGAAGGAATTCGATCGTGTGCACCCATGTTTTTTATAACCGTTTGGTTTCGCATTGAGCGCTTCGAAGCTCTACGCGGTTAATATCATGTGGCACGTTCTTATTACATAGTGTTGGATGAGAATGTCATGGAAGACGAGATATGCGGACTAGCAATGGTGATTCGAGTCTGGTGGACGATGAGAATTGGCTTGGTGATTCGTGACTTGGAGCAGTGGCATACAAGTAGGGGCGACTACATAAGTTCATAGTCTTACATTCAGGGAGAAAATCCAAGGTTCTAGCCTTAATTGGTCGTGCATGGCAATGTTCTTGTTGAAGGGCATTGTTTTAAGAACGAGGACTTTCTTCGTGGTGAAAACCTAAGATCCGTTATCGGATGACGATGGTGCTTGTGCAATGTTCCCTTCTCGGAGACATCGATTTTAGAGAAGCTGGACTTCTTGTGTTGTCTTGGTGGTGTTTGTCTTAAGAAATAGATGAACGTGGCAGGATTTTTTGTGTGATTCTTCTTTCTTCTTTTTGGATGCGTGCATCCTGATGCACGTAGATGTACACGTCCGTTGGGAACCCCAAGAGGAAGGTATGATGCGCACAGTGGCAAGTTTCCCTCAGTAAGAAACCAAGGTTTAATCGGACCAGTAGGAGTCAAGAAGCACGTTGAAGGTTGATGGTGGCGAAATGTGATGCGGCGCAACAACGGGGATTCCGGCGCCAACGTGGAACCCGCACAACAAAACCAAAGTACTTTGCCCCAACGAAACAAGTGAGGTTGTCAATCTCACCGGCTTAGCTGTAACAAAGGATTAAACGTATCGAGTGGAAGATGATTGTTTGCAAGAAAATAATAAAACACAATTGCAGTAGATTGTATGCTATGTAAAGAATAGGACCGGGGTCCACAGTTCACTAGAGGTGTGTCAACACCCGGATTTTTAAGTCCGGATGCCTATTATACCATTCATCGCAATCCCAGGAATAATGTTGTTGCGAGATATAATAGCGAAGTATCACAGTCATTATTTATTACAACTCAATAAGTCTTACAACTTGAATCACATGATCCATATTACACAAATAGTTGATCTATTGATCAACGAACAAACACAAGTTTAATGCGGAAGCGTAAAGATAAGGGGACTCTGTAGTCCACAGGCCAACGCTCGACGTCAGAAAGCTCCTAGTTATCATAGGCGTCCTGCTGGTCATCTTCACAATAGTTCTGTTCATCATCGTACTCTGGCCATTTGAATAGCCAGGGACAAAGCCGTAAGTACTTCAAGTACTTGCAAACTAATACCAATGTAAAATGCTAGTTCTTGGAGTTAAACTCTATTTCTACTTGCTTAAGTCATATTTTAGTTTAGGAGTGGTGAAGCATGTACTAGCTACTCAAGTGGGAACATTAGTGTCATTCCCACACCAGGATTGTCATTCTACCAAGTCACCAAGTCACCATTCATATTCATGAAAGTTTTCAAACGACTGACACAGGAATTTGTATGGCCTTTCCAATTGTCCGTAACCGGGGACACGGCTATTCGAATAGATTGACACTCTGCAGAGGTTGCACACTTGTGCCACAACATTTGATTGCATCCGTCGGAATAACTCCGAGTCACCGTAACACAGTACGCGGATCATCAACCCTAACCTTTCACTTATAAACCCTAGTATGAGCACCTCTCCCCATGAGCTTGGCCTCCCGGTGAAAACCAACTCGTTAACTCGGGAACCGCACAGGGCTTGGCCGTACAATTTCACCGCAATTCACATCTTTCTCAACAACGGAGGCAGCCTCGACGTAACCCCTATGATGTGTGTTCAGAGGGAACCCATACTAAGATGTATAAACTTCCGGTTAAGCCCTAACCATAATCAGGTATTGTGGGGGTACTTATATTTGGAAAGGTATCGCATTCAAACCAATATCAGGGTTTTATCAAAAATCACTATCTTCTCTTGGTCACATTCAACTTCACAACTATCAATGGGATTTTATCAAAAATCACCATCTTCTCTTGGTCACCTTCAACTTTAAAACTTTCAATGGAATGCCTCACCATTCCAAGGTTTCAATTTCATCAAGTCATATGTTCCCATCTAGAATAGTCAAGTTTTAGTACTTTAGCACTAGCACTAATCATGAGGGGTGCTACATTGCTTTGCTCTCTAGAAGGCTAACTTTACTAATATACTAATCTGATTCTCTAAACCAATTTTAATTCATTCTTTGAAAACACAACAGGTAAAACTTGTATGGGGTAGAATAACAACTAGACTTGTATGAAGGAAGGTAAGAATCATGGTGCCTTGCTCAAGGTGAGCTTTGCACTTTACAAGAATATTATCTTGCCTTGGTAGTTCTCAAGGTTCTCTTCTTCCTCTTCTTGGTAGAATTCTCCTTCCTCTTGGTAGTTTCCGGTGCTAGCGTCTAAATTAAATACAAGGTATAATCACTAAACACACTCCAAGTCTATGCTAAGCACATCATTATCTCACACAAGCTATGCTAAGCACACTCATAAAATAATTAGGTGCATTGGTTGTCTTTATTAAAGAAAATAATTTCCTCTCATTACATATGTAATTAATAGTATTCATTTAGTTCTTGAGGAAATAATTTCCTCTTATTGAAATCTTCTTAAGATTTAACTTCTCAAATAATCATATATGAATTCATATTGACCTAAGTCAAGTATTCATCATCATTATTTGAGAAAATGATTTAAATGAGGTAGATCACCTCATACTATTTTATAATTCCTACAATGGTTTAAATCTCCAAATATTCATATAGGAGTGTTTGGACCAGGGGTACAAACATCTCATGAACTCATTTGGGACAAGATTTAAATGAAGGGAAATCCTCCATATGATTTACATAATAATTTTGGGATAATTTCACTTAATAAACTAGCCATATTGTCCATTATTTAATCTATGGCATGATCATGCAAAGTGACCACACCATTTTATTGCATAATCAATTAGTGTAAGTCATTGGTGAGCTACCAGAGTTGGAATTATTCAAATATCTATTTTAGTTGATTTTTAATAATTATTCTAAGGCAGAAAAGTCCCTGCCTGGTTTATTTTTCCATTTTAATTCTATAACATATCTAGGGTTCAAACCAGTGGCATTGTGTAGGTAATTTCTTAAGCTTTCTAAATATATAAAGTTTGTTAAATTTGGCCAAGCCAAACAGTTTCTATCAATTTTCAAAGTTGGGTCCAGTATTGAATTCAAACCAAATTGATTTAACGAAATTTGAATTAAATAGGCCGGCGGGAAAGCTAACTGGGCCCAAAGGTTTAAAAACGGCCCAAGGCCAGCCCACCACGCGTCTGTGCACGCGCGGGCCGCCTGACAGGGGGCTCCACCCGTCAGCGACGTGCAAACGCCGAAACGGTATGGGCGTGTCTGGGGCGTTGGATTAGGATGGGATCGAACGGCTCAGGTTCATCGTCACGACGGCGAGAGAGGGGGCTCGCCGGCGGCGCAGGTAGGGGGTCGGAGAGCTCACCGTGGCTCCAGCTAGGGTGGGCAGTGGGCTCGACGAAGGTGTAGACGACGGCGATGCAGCCTGTAGCAGTGGCGTCGTCAGGGGCGGCCTCCTTCTCCGGCGATTGCTGCAGGGCTTCCGCGGCGGTGAGGCGTCGATTGGACGGCGGCGGTGGCTAATCGAGCATGGCTAGGTGCCTCCT